>NC_053028.1:664978052-665115961 GCF_003073215.2 Triticum urartu | reverse complement strand
CGGCAAGAAATGGGAGGAATCTCTTCCATATGCCGAGTTCTCTTATAATAATAGCTATCAAGCTAGTCTAAAGATGTCCCCCTTCGAAGTGCTATATGGACGAAAGTGTCGAACCCCTCTGAACTGGTCAGAAACTGGGGAACGTCCACTCTTTGGTCCGGATATTATACAACAGGCCGAAGAACAAGTTCGCATTATTCGCGAGAATCTCAAGACTGCTCAGTCACGTCAGAAAAGTCAGTATGACCGTCATCACCAAGACATGGTCTATCAACCTGGCGAAAAGGCTTATCTTCGAGTTACACCAATGAAGGGTGCACACCGCTTTGGGATCAAAGGAAAGTTAGCTCCCCGCTATATTGGTCCCTTCACTATTCTCGAAAGGCGTGGAAAGGTGGCATATCAACTGGAGCTTCCGCCGAACCTTTCTCAGGTTCACGATGTGTTCCATGTGTCACAACTCCGCCGTTGCTTCAAGGATCCAATCCGAGCGGTGGATCATGAAGTGCTCGAATTGCAAGAGGACCTCTCTTATAAAGAGCATCCGGTCCGCATTCTTGACCAAGCTGAACGCCGCACACGTCAGAAGGCGATCAAATTCCTCAAAGTCCAGTGGTCGAATCACTCTGAAGACGAAGCCACTTGGGAACGCGAGGATCGCCTGCGTGATGAATACCCCGCGTTGTTTCCTTCAATCTCCTAAAATCTCGGGACGAGATTTCTTGTAGTGGAGGAGTTTTGTAACGCCCGGGTAATTAAGCTACAGTGAACCTCTGCTAATGATGCCACGTCACCTCGATTACTGTTCCTAGTCTCGTGCTAGTTCGAAACTGCTTCAAATTCAAATTCAAAATCAACCAAAGAATAAATTTTTTTCAAAATTTAAGACAAAATGTTCGGGGTGTGCAAATAAATGCCTAGGAATTTATGGTGTGGGATCCATGCCTTTGTAAAAGACCTAAATACTTAAAATGAATTAAAACAGAAAAGAAAATAAAAAAAAACTAAACTAACAAAAAAAGGAGAAAGCCCCCCCCCCCGCTGGGCCAAGTGGCCCAGCTGGCCTCAGCCGACCGAACGGGCCCCCCCCCCTCGGCCCGGCCAGTGGCCTGCCAGGCCGGCCCACTCCCTCCCCTGGCCTATAACCCCGTGGGGGCACCGAACCCTAGCACGATCCCCATTCCCCCCCTCGCACTCCTCTCTCTCCCTCCTCTGCCCGATCTGGATCGGGGCGAACCCCCCCCCCCCGATCCCATCGGCCCGACGCCGCCGTCGATCCCCGTCGCCCCGCCGCCGTTCACCATCGCCACCGCCACCGCGCTCCCCGTCCTCCTCTGGACGCCGCCGTGCCGCTGCCACCGCCCCGCGTGCCTCGGCCTCCTCCTCGCCCCGTGCCGAGGCCGCCGTTCCAGCGCCGCGCCCCCGACCTCGTCGCCCGCCGCCCTCGTCGCCGGACCGCCCCGTCGCCGCCGAACGCCTCCTCGTCCTCCTCCACGCCGGTCTTCCCCGACCGCCCCCGAGCCCACTGCCCCGTTGCCCTACTTCCCCCCCCCCCCGTGAGCTACCCCCTTCGCCCTCCTCTCCCCCTAGGTCGCCTCGGCCGTCGCCGCTCGACGCGCTCCGGCGCCACCGTCGCCCGCGCCGGGCCGTCCCGCCCCCGGCCCCTCCCCGCTTCCCCGTGCGGCTCCCCTGCCGCGGCCGCCGCGCTCGGCCTTGCTCCGTTGCTCTGCTCCTCCGCCGCCCGCGCCATCGCCCCGCCTCGCCTCGCCGCTGCCGCTGTCGTCCCAGGCGGCCGGGCTTGCCGTGCCCGTGGCCGGCCCCCCTGCCCATCTGGGCATTTGCCAATCGGGCTGGGTGCCTGCGCCCGGAACCCGCGCGCCCGAATCGCTGTGGCCCTTTGGGCCACTGACATGTGGGGCCCGGCCCCAGAACGATAAATAAAAACAGAGCAAAAAAAAGGGAATTTAAAAAAAAATTAATTAATAATTAATTAATTAATTAGTGAATTAATTAACTTAATTAATCTTGTTTAGTTAACCTAATTAAGTATTGTGAGTTAATTAAACTGTGATTAGATTAGTTAGATCCTAATTAGAGTAAACAGTGTATGACATGCGGGACCCACACGTCAGATTGACCCAGTCAACTCCCTGTTGAGTGCTGACGTCATGCTGACGTCATGATGACGTCAGCAGACACTATTCTGGATAATGTTGGTTAAATTAATTAAATAAATCCTAAAATTGATTTAAATCTTTTAAAATTAATATAAAATAAACCGTAGCTCGGATCGAAAAACTTTGTACATGAAAGTTGCTCAGAACGGCGAGACGATTCCGGATACGCAACCCGTTCGTCCGCCACACCTCCCTAACCTATCGAACTCGCAACTTTCCCCCCTCCGGCTCCTCTGCCCGAAAACACGAAACGTCGGGGATACTTTCCCGGATGTTTCCCCCCCTTCACCGGTATCACCTCATACCGATAGGGCACCCCTAGCACCGATACTTGTCATGCCATGCATCGTCATGCATTTGTTTGCATTGTATTTATTGTTTCTTCCCCCTCTTCTCTCGCTAGACACCGAGACCGACGCCGCTGCTACCCAGTACGACTACGGAGTTGACGACCCCTCTCTCCTGCCAGAACAACCAGGCAAGCCCCCCCTTTGATCACCAGATATCGCCTACTCTTCTCTATACTGCTTGCATTAGAGTAGTGTAGCATGTTACTGCTTCCCGTTAATCCTATATTGATGCATAGCCTGTCCTTGCTACTACTGTTGTTACCTTACCTGCAATCCTAATGCTTAATATAGGATGCTAGTTTTTCATCAGTGGCCCTACATCCTTGTCCGTCTGCCATGCTATACTATCGGGCCGTGATCACTCGGGAGTTGATCACGGGTATATACTATATACTTTATACATGATACATGTGGTGACTAAAGACGGGTCGGCTTGAGGCGCACCCGCGAGTGGATCTTTGAGGCGGAGCGACAGGGCAGGTTCAGACCACCTAGGAGAGAGGTGGGCCTGGCCCTGGTCGACGTTCGCGGATACTTAACACGCTTAACGAGATCTGGGTATTTGATCTGAGTTTGGCCATTTGGTCTATACGCACTAACCATCTACGCGGGAGTAGTTATGGGTATCCCGGCGTCGTGGTATCAGCTGAAGCCTTCGTGACGTCAGTGACTGAGTGGCGCGCGTCGGATTGGAACGTAAGCCTGCTCTTGTATTAAGGCGGCTAGTTCTGCTTCCGGCCGCGTACGCAACGTGCAGGTGTGCTAAGGGCGATGGGCCCAGACCCCTGTGCGCTTAGGTTTAGACCGGCGTGCTGACCTCTCTGTTGTGCCTAGGTGGGGCTGCGACGTGTTGATCTTCCGAGGCCGGACATAACCCAGGAAAGTGTGTCCGGCCAAATGGGATCGAGCGTGTTGGGGTATGTGGTGCACCCCTGCAGGGAAGTTAATCTATTCGAATAGCCGTGATCTTCGGTAACAGGACGACTTGGAGTTGTACCTTGACCTTATGACAACTAGAACTGGATACTTAATAAAACACACCCTTCCAAGTGCCAGATACAACCGGTGATTTCTCTCTCACAGGGCAATGAGGGGAGGATCATCGGTTAGGATTATGCTATACGATGCTACTTGGAGGTCTTCAGTCTACTCCCTTCTACATGCTGCAAGACGGAGGCTGCCAGAAGCGTAGTCTTCGAAAGGATTAGCTATCCCCCTCTTATTCTGGCTTTCTGCAGTTCAGTCCACCGATATGGCCCTTTACACATTTACCCATGCATATGTAGTGTAGCTTCTTGCTTGCGAGTACTTTGGATGAGTACTCACGGTTGCTTTCTCCTTCTTTCCCTCTATCCCTTCTACCTGGTTGTCGCAACCAGATGTTGGAGCCCAGGAGCCAGACGCCACCGTCGACAACGACCCCTACTACACCGGAGGTGCCTACTACTACGTGATGCCCGCTGACGACGACCAGGAGTAGTTAGGAGGATCCCAGGCAGGAGGCCTGCGCCTCTTTCGATCTGTATCCCAGTTTGTGCTAGCCTTCTTAAGGCAACTTGTTTAACTTATGTCTGTATTCAGATATTGTTGCTTCTGCTGACTCGTCTATGATCGAGCTCTTGTATTCGAGCCCTCGAGGCCCCTGGCTTGTAATATGATGCTTGTATGACTTATTTTATTTGTAGAGTTGTGTTGTGATATCTCCCCGTGAGTCCCTGATCTTGATCGTACACGTTTGTGTGTATGATTAGTGTACGATTGAACCGGGGGCGTCACAATCTAAATCCGTTGACACGACACCGTATGAACTATGGTTTGGCAAGAAACCTAAGCTGTCGTTTCTTAAATTTTGAGGTTGCAATGCTTATGTGAAAAAGTTTCAACCTGATAAGCTCAAACCCAAATCGGAGAAGTGCATCTTCATAGGATACCCAAAGAAAATGTTGGGTACACCTTCTATCACAGATCCGAAGGCAAGATATTCATTGCTGAGAATGGATCCTTTCTAGAGAAGGAGTTTCTCTCGAAAGAAGTGAGTGGGAGGAAAGTAGAACTTGATGAGGTAACTGTACCTACTCCCTTATTGGAAAGTAGTTCATCACAGAAATCTGTTCCTATGATTAGTACACCAATTAATGAGGAAGCTAATGATGATGATCATGTAACTTCAGATCAAGTTACTACCGAAACCTCGTAGGTAAACCAGAGTCAGATTCGCACCAGAGTGGTACGGTAATCCTGTTCTAGAGGTCATGTTACTTGACCATGACGAGCCTACAAACTATGAGGAAGCGATGATGAGCCCAGATTCCGCGAAATGGCTTGAGGCCATGAAATCTGAGATGAGATCCATGTATGAGAACAAAGTATGGACTTTGATTGACTTGCCCAATGATAGGTGAGCCATTGAGATTAAATGGATCTTCAAGAGGAAGACGGACACTGATAGTAGTGTTACTATCTACAAAGCTAGAATTGTCGTAAAAAGGTTTTCGACAAGTTCAAGGTGTTGACTACGATGAGAGTTTCTCACTCGTATCTATGCTTAAGTCTGTCCGAATCATGTTAGCAATTGCCGCATTTTACGAAATCTGGCAAATGGATAAACAAAACTGCATTCCTTAATGGATTTATTAAATAAGAGTTGTATATGATGCAACCAGAAGGTTTAAATCCTAAAAGTGCTAACAAAATATGCAAGCTCCAGCGATCCATCTATGGACTGGTGCAAGCATCTCGGAGTAGGGATATACGCTTTGATAAGTTGATCAAAGCATATAGTTTTATACAGACTTGCGGTGAAGACTGTATTTACAAGAAAAGTGAGTGGGAGCACTATAGCATTTCTAATAAGTATATGCGAATGACATATTGTTGATCAGAGATAATGTAGAATTATTCTGTAAAGCATAAAGGAATGTTTGAAATGAGTTTTTTTTTCAAAGAAAGACCTCGGTGAAGCTACTTACATATTGAGCATCAAGATCTATAGAGATAGATCAAGACGCTTGATAAGTTTTTCAATGAGTACATACCTTGACAAGATTTTGAAGTAGTTCAAAATGGAACAGTCAAAGAAGGAGTTCTTGCCTATGTTACAAGGTGTGAAGCTGAGTAAGACTCAAAGCCCGACCACGGCAGAAGATAAAGAGAGAATGAAAGTCATTCCCTATGCCTCAGCCATAGGTTCTATAAAATATGCCATGTTGTGTACCAGATCTATTGTATACCCTACACTGATTTTGGCAAGGGAGTACAATAGTGATCTAGGAGTAGATCACTGGACAGCGGTCAAAATTATCCTTAGTGGAATAAGGATATGTTTCTCGATTATGGAGGTGACAAAAAAGGTTCCTCGTAACGGGTTACGTCGATGAAAATTTTGACACGGATCCAGATGACTCTAAATCTCAATCTGGATACATATTGAAAGTGGGGGAAATTATCTAGAGTAGCTCCATGCAGAGCATTGTTGACATAGAAATTTGCAAAATACTTACGGATCTGAATGTGGCAGACCCGTTGACTAAACTTCTCTCACAACCAAAACATGATCACACCTTAGTACTCATTGGGTGTTAATCACATAGTGATATGAACTAGATTATTGACTCTAGTAAACCCTTTGGGTGTTGGTCACATGTCGATGTGAACTATGGGTGTTACTCACATGGTGATGTGAACTATTGGTATTAAATCACATGGCGATGTGAACTAGATTATTGACTCTAGTGCAAGTGGGAGACTGAAGGAAATATGCCCTAGAGGCAATAATAAAGTTATTATTTATTTCCTTATATCAGGATAAATATTTATTATTCATGCTAGAATTGTATTAACCGAAAACATAATACATGTGTGGATACATAGACAAACAGAGTGTCACTAGTATGCCTCTACTTGGCTAGCTCGTTGATCAAAGATGGTTGTGTTTCCTAACCATAGACATGAGTTGTCATTTGATTAACGGGATCACATCATTAGGAGAATGATGTGATTGACTAGACCCATTCCGTTAGCTTAGCACTTGATCGTTTATTTTGTTGCTATTGCTTTCTTCATGACTTATACATGTTCCTATGACTATGAGATTATGCAACTCCCGTTTACCGGAGGAACACTTTGTGTGCCACCAAACGTCACAACGTAACTGGATGATTATAAAGGTGCTCTACAGGTGTCTCCGAAGGTACTTGTTGGGTTGGCGTATTTCGAGATTAGGATTTGTCACTCCGATTGTCGGAGAGGTATCTCTGGGCCCTCTCGGTAATGCACATCACTTAAGCCTTGCAAGCATTGCAACTAATGAGTTAGTTGTGGGATGATGTATTACGGAGCGAGTAAAGAGACTTGCCGGTAACGAGATTGAACTAGGTATTAAGATACCGACGATCGAATCTCGGGCAAGTAACATACCGATGACAAAGGAACAACGCATGTTGTTATGCGGTCTGACCGATAAAGATCTTTGTAGAATATGTAGGAGCCAATATGAGCATCCAGGTTCCGCTATTGGTTATTGACCGGAGACGTGTCTCGGTCATGTCTACATAGTTCTCGAACCCGTAGGGTCCTTACGCTTAAAGTTCGATGACGGTTATACTATGAGTTTATGTGTTTTGATGTACCGAAGGAGTTCGGAGTCCCGGATGAGATCGCGCACATGACGAGGAGTCTTGAAATGGTCGAGACATGAAGATTGATATATTGGAAGCCTATGTTTGGATATCGGAAGTGTTCCGGGTGAAATCGGGATTTTACCGGAGTACCAGGAGGTTACTGGAACCCCTCGGGGACTTAATGGTCCTTAGTGGGCCTAGGTGGAAGAGAGGAGAGGCGCCTAGGGCTGGCCGCGCGCCCCTCCCCCCTAGTCCGAATAGGACAAGGAGAGGGGGGTGGCGCCCCCCCCCCTTCCTTCCTTCTCCTCCACTCCTTCCCCCTCAAGTCCTAATCCAACTAGGAAAGGGGGGGAGTCCTACTCCCAGTGGGAGTAGGACTCCTCCTGACGCGCCCTCTCCCTTGGCCGGCCACCCCCCCCCCCCCTTGCTCCTTTATATACGGGGGCAGGGGGCACCCCACAGACACAACAATTGATCATTGATCTCTTAGCCGTGTGCGGTGCCCCCCTCCACCATAGTCCACCTCAATAATACTGTAGCGGTGCTTAGGCGAAGCCCTGCGTCGGTAGAACATCAACATCGTCACTACACCGTTGTGCTGATGAAACTCTCCCACAACACTCGGCTGGATCGGAGTTCGAGGGACGTCATCGGGCTGAACATGTGCTGAACTCGGAGGTGCCGTACGTTCGGTACATGATCGGTCGGATCGTGAAGACGTACGACTACATCAACCGCGTTGTGCTAACGCTCCCACTTTCGGTCTACAAGGGTACGTAGACAACACTCCCCTCTCGTTGATGTGCATCACCATGATCTTGCGTGTGCGTAGGAAATTTTTTGAAATTACTATGTTCCCCAACAACGGCAGGAGCCATATGGTTGTCGCTTTATTGTATGCAATGCAATCGCCCTGTAATTGCTTTACTTTATCACTAAGCGGTAGCGATAGTCGTAGAAGCAATAGTTGGCGAGACGACAATGATGCTACGATGGAGATCAAGGTGTCGCGCCGGTGACGATGGTGATCATGACGGTGCTTCGGAGATGGAGATCACAAGCACAAGATGATGATGGCCATATCATATCACTTATATTGATTGCATGTGATGTTTATCTTTTATGCATCTTATTTTGCTTTGATTAACGGTAGCATTATAAGATGATCTCTCACTAAATCTCAAGATAAAAGTGTTCTCCTGAGTATGCACCGTTGCCAAAGTTCGTCATGCCCAGACACCACGTGATGATCGGGTGTGATAAGCTCTACGTCCATCTACAACGGGTGTAAGCCAGTTTTGCACACGCAGAATACTCAGGTTAAACTTGACGAGCCTAGCATATGCAGATATGGCCTCGGAACACTGAGACCGAAAGGTCGAGCGTGAATCATATAGTAGATATGATCAACATAGTGATGTTCACCATTGAAAACTACTCCATTTCACGTGATGATCGGTTCTGGTTTAGTTGATTTGGATCACGTGATCACTTAGATGATTAGAGGGATGTCTATCTAAGTGGGAGTTCTTAAGTAATTTGATTAATTGAACTTTAATTTATCATGAACTTAGTCCTGATAGTTTTAGCATATCTATGTTGTAGATCAATAGCTCGCGTTTAGCTCCCCTGTTTTATTTTTGATATGTTCCTAGAGAAAACTAAGTTGAAAGATGTTAGTAGCAATGATGCGGATTGGATCCGTGATCTAAGGATTATCCTCATTGCTGCATAGAAGTATTATGTCCTTAATGCACCGTTAGGTGACAGAACTATTGCAAGAGCAGATGCAGACGTTATGAACGTTTCGACAAAAGCTCGGTATGATGAATACTTGATAGTTTAGTGCACCATGCTTTACGGCTTAGAACTGGGACTTTTAAGACGTTTTGAACGTCATGGACCATATGAGATGTTCAAGGAGTTGAAGTTAATATTTCAAACAAATACCCGAGTTGAGAGATATGAATTCTCCAACAAGTTCTATAGCTAAAAGATGGAGGAGAATAGCTCAACCAGTAAGCATGTGCTCAGATTGTCTGAGTACTACAATCAGTTGAATCAAGTGGGAGTTAATCTTCTAGATAAGATAGTGATTAACAGAGTTCTCTAGTCACTATCACCATGTTGCTAGAACTTCGTGATGAAATATAATATGCAAGGGATAACGAAAACGATTCCCAAGCTCTTCGATATGCTGAAATCGACGAAGGTAGAAATCAAGAGAAGCATCAAGTGTTGATGGTTAACAAGACCACTAGTTTCAAGAAAAGGGCAAAGGGAAGAAGGGGAACTTCAAGAAGAACGGCAAGCAAGTAGGTGCTCAAGTGAAGAAGCCCAAGTCTGGACCTAAGCCTGAGACTAAGTGCTTCTACTGCAAAGGGACTAGTCACTGGAAGTGGAACTGCCCCAAGTATTTGGCGGATAAGAAGGATGGCAAAGTGAACAAAGTTATATTTGATATACATGTAATTGATGAGTACTTTACTAGTGTTTATAGTAACCCCTCGGTATTTGATACTAGTTCAGTTGCTAAGAGTAGTAACTCGAAACGGGAGTTGCAGAATGAACAGAAACTAGTTGAGGGTGAAGTGACGATGTGTGTCGGAAGCAGTTCCAAGATTGATATGATCATCATCGCACACTTCCTATACTTTCGGGATTAGTGTTGAACCTAAATAAATGTTATTTCGTGTTTGCGTTGAGCATGAATATGATTTGATCATGTTTATTGCAATACGGTTATTCATTTAAGTTAGAGAACAATTGTTGTTCTGTTTACATGAATAAAACCTCCGATGGTCATACACACCAACGAAAATGGTTTGTTGGATCTCGATCATAGTAATACACATATTCATAATATTGAAGCCAAAAGATGCAAAGTTAATAATGATAGTGCATATTATTTGTGGCACTGCCGTTTAGGTCATATTGGTGTAAAGCGCATGAAGAAACTCCATGCTGATGGGATTTTGGAATCACTTGATTATGAATCACTTGATGCTTGAGAACCATGCCTTATAGGCAAGATGACTAAAACTCCATTCTCCGGAAAAATGGAGCAAGCAACTGACTTTTGGGAAATAATACATACTGATGTATGCAACCCGATGAGTGTTGAGGCTCGCGGCAAGTATCATTATTTTTGACCTTCACAGATGATTTGAGCAGATATGGGTATATCTACTTGATGAAACATAATTCTGAAACAATTGAAAAGTTCATATAATTTCAGAGTGAAGTGGAAAATCATCGTACAAAGAAAATAAAGTTTCTACGATCTGATCGTGGAGGAGAATATTTGAGTTACGAGTTTGGTCTTCATTTGAAACAATGCAGAATAGTTTCGCAACTCACGCCACCTGGAACACCACAACATAATGGTGTGTCCGAACATCGTAACCATACTTTATTAGATATGGTGCAATCTATGATGTCTCTTACCGATTTATCACTATCATTTTGGGGTTATGCATTAGAGACAGTTACATTCACGTTAAATAGGGCACCATCTAAATCCGTTGAAACAACACTATATGAACTATGGTTTGGCAAGAAACCAAAGTTGTCATTTCTTAAAGTTTGGAGTTGCAATGTGAAAAGGTTTCAACCTGATAAACTCAAACCCAAATCGGAAAAGTGCGTCTTCATAGGATACCCAAAAGTTACTGTTGGGTACACCTTCTATCACAGATCCGAAGGCAAGATATTCGTTGCTAAAAATGGATCCTTTCTAGAGAAGGAGTTTCTCTCGAAAGAAGTGAGTGGGAGGAAAGTAGAACTTAATAAGGTAATTTTACCTTCTCCCGAATTGGAAAGTAGTTCATCACTGAAATCAGTTCCAGTTATGCTTACACCAATTAGTGAGGAAGTTAATGATGATGATCATGAAAGCTTCGGATCAAGTTACTACCGAGCCTCTTAGGTCAACCAGAGTATGTTCCGCACCAGAGTGGTACGGTAATCCTATTCTGGAGTTCATGTTACTTGACCATGACAAACCTATGAACTATGAGGAAGCGATGATGAGCCCAGATTCCGCGAAATGGCTTGAGGCCATGAAATCTAAGATGGGATCCATGTATGAGAACAAAGTGTGGACTTTGGTTGACTTGCCCGATGATCGGCAAGCCATAGAAAATAAATGGATCTTCAAGAGGAAGATGGACGCTGATAGTAGTGTTACTATCTACAAAGCTAGACTTGTCGAAAAAGGTTTTTGACAAAGTTCAAGGTGTTGACTATGATGAGATTTTCTTACTCGTAGCGATGCTTAAGTCTGTCCAAACCATGTTAGCAAATTGCCGCATTTTATGAAATCCGGCAAATGGATAAACAAAACTGCATTCCTTAAAGGATTTATTAAAGAAAGAGTTGTATATGATGCAACCAGAAGGTTTTGTCAATCCCAAAGGTGCTAACAAAATATGCAAGCTCCAGCGATCCATCTATGGACTGGTGCAAGCATGTCGGAGTTGGAATATACGCTTTGATAAGTTGATCAAAGCATATAGTTTTATACAGACTTGCGGTGAAGCATGTATTTACAAGAAAGTGAGTGGGAGCACTAAAGCATTTTTGAGAAATATATGTGAATGACATATTTTTGATCGGAAAAAATGTAGAATTTTCTGGAAAGCATAAAGGAGTATTTGAAAGGAGTTTTTCAAATAAAGACCTCGGTGAAGCTACTTACATATTGAGCATCAAGATCTATAGAGATAGATCAAGACGCTTGATAATTTTTTTCAATGAGTACATACCTTGACAAGATTTTGAAGTAGTTCAAAATGGAATAGTCAAAGAAAGAGTTCTTACCTATGTTACAAGGTGTGAAATTGAGTAAGACTCAAAGCCCGACCATGACAGAAGATAGAAAGAGAATGAAAGTCATTCCCTATGCCTCGGCCATAGTTTCTATAAAGTATGCCATGGTGTGTACCGGATCTATTGTATACCCTACACTGTGTTTAGCAAGGGACTACAATAGTGATCTAGGAGTAGATCACTGGACAGTGGTCAAAATTATCCTTAGTGGAATAAGGATATATTTCTCGATTATGGAGGTGACAAAAGGTTCGCCGTAAAGGGTTATGTCGATGAAAATTTTGACATTGATCCAGATGACTCTAAGTCTCAATCTGGATACATTTTGAACGTGGGAGAAATTAGCTAGAGTAGCTCCGTGCAGAGCATTGTTGACATAGAAATTTGCAAAATACATACGGATCTGAATGTGGCAGACCCGTAGACTAAACTTCTCTCACAAGCAAAACATGATCACACCTTAGTACTCTTTGGGTGTTAATCACATAACGATGTGAACTAGATTATGACTCTAGTAAACCCTTTGGGAGTTGGTCACATGACCATGTGAACTATGGGTGTTAATCACATGGCGATGTGAACTATTGGTGTTAAATCACATGGCGATGTGAACTAGATTATTGACTCTAGTGCAAGTGGGAGACTGAAGGAAGTATGCCCTAGAGGCAATAATAAAGTTAATATTTACTTCCTTATTTCATGGTAAATGTTTATTATTCATGCTAGAATTGTATTAACCGGAAACATAATACATGTGTGAATACATAGACAAACATAGTGTCACTATTATGCCTCTACTTGACTAGCTCATTGAATCAATGATGGTTATGTTTCCTAACCATAGACATGAGTTGTCATTTGATTAACGGGATCACATCATTAGAGAATGATGTGATTGACTTGACCCATCCGTTAGCTTAGCACGATGATCGTTTAGTTTGTTGCTATTGCTTTCTTCGTGACTTATACATGTTCCTATGACTATGAGATTATGCAACTCCCGTTTACTGGAGGAACACTTTGTGTGCTACCAAACGTCACAATGTCACTGGGTGATTATAAAGGTGCTCTACAGGTGCCTCCGAAGGTAATTGTTGAGTTGGCATATTTCGAGATTAGGATTTGTCACTCCGATTGTCGAAGAGGTATCTCTGGGCCCACTCGTTAATGCACATCACTATAAGCCTTGCAAGCATTGTAACTAATGAGTTAGTTGCGGGATAATGTATTACGGAACGAGTAAAGAGACTTGCCGGTAACGAGATTGAACTAGGTATTGAGATACCGACGATCGAATCTCGGGCAAGTAACATACCGATGACAAAGGGAACAACGTATGTTGTTATGCGGTTTGACCGATAAAGATCTTCGTAGAATATGTGGGAGCCAATATGAGCATCCAGGTTCCACTATTGGTTATTGACCGGAGACGTGTCTCGGTCATGTCTACATAATTCTCGAACCTGTAGGGTCCGCACACTTAAAGTTTGATGACGGTTATATTATGAGTTTATGTGATTTGATGTACCGAAGGTAGTTCAGAGTCCCGGATGACATCGGGGACATGACGAGGAGTCTCGAAATGGTCGAGACGTAAAGATCGATATATTGGACGACTATATTCGGACATCAGAAAGGTTCTGAGTGATTCGGGTATTTTCGGAGTACCGGGGAGTTACGGGAATTCACCGGGAGAAGTATTGGGCCTTATTGGGCCATACGGGAATAGAGGAGAGAGGCCAAAAGGAAGGAAGGAGGCACCCCCCCTTTGGTCCGAACTGGACAAGGGTGCAGCCCTCTTTTCCTTCTCCATCTCCCCTTCTTTCCTTCTCTCCTACTCCAGAAAGGAAAGGGGAATCCTACTAGGACTTGGGAGTCCTAGTAGGACTCCCCACACTTGGCGCGCCCCCTCTAGGGCCGGCCTCTCCCTCCCTCCTTTATATACGGGGGAGGGGGGCACCTCTAGACACAACAATTGATCTCTTGGATCTCTTAGCCGTGTGCGGTGCCCCCCTCCACCGTAGTCCACCTCGATAATATCATAGCGGGGCTTAGGTGAAGCCCTGCATCGGTAGAACATCATCATCGTCACCACGCCGTCGTGCTGACGGAACTCTCCCTCAAAGCTCGGCGAATTATTTTCAATGAATAATAAATCTCAGAAGAGACTAAATTATTTTCAATGAATAATTTGATCATAAACCCATAATTCATCAAATCCCAACGAACACACCGCAAGAATTACATTGAATAGATCTCCGAAGAGATCATTGTATTGAAGATCAGAGAGAGAGAGCCATTTAGCTACTGTTATGGACCCGTAGGTCCTGTGGGAGCTACTCACACATCATCATGGAGGTAGCAAGGTTGCTAAAGATGGCCTCCGTGATCGATTCCCCCTCCTGTAGAGTACTGATAGAGGCCTCCAGATGGGATCACAGAAGAACAGAGGCTTGCGGCGGCGATAAAAATGTTTTGGGTCTCGCCCTAGGGGTTTCTGGAATTTACAAAATTTATATCGCCAGAATTAGGTCAAACGGAGGCACGTGGGTCCCACAAGCTCATGTGGTGCCCCCCCCCCCCCCGGGCACGTCCCTTGAGCTCGTGGCCCACCTACAAGTCTTCTGGCCCTTCCCCGAAGCTTCTAGGGTCTCTTTTGGTCCATAAAAAATTACCATAAAGCTGCATCGTGTTTCGACTTTGCTTGGTATGGTCTTTCTGCAAAACAAATAAATAGGAAAAAATAGGAACTGGCATTGGGCACGAGTTAATAGGTTGGTTCCTAAAAATGATATAAAATGGCATAGAAAGCATAAAAGATTGACTATATAATAGCATGAAACAATCAAAAATTATATATACATTAGAATGTGTCATCCACTACTACTTGTGGTAGGTGTTGGGATTTCCCCGAAGAGGAAGGGTGATGTGGTATAGTAGCAGAAAGTATTTATCTTAGTAGAAAACCAAGGTTTATTGAACCAGTAGGAGATTCACACAAGCAAACATAAATGGTACCTGCACACACACACACACAAAAGCAAATACTTACACCCAACACGAGAAGAGGGTCGTCAGTCCCCTTGTGCTCGTTAATTGCAAGGACTAATTCTAGTAATGGTAGATAGATAAATTGCAAAATGAAATAAAATAAAATAAATTGCAGCAAGATACTTAGAGTTTTAGTAATATGAAGTGAATGGACCTGGGAGCCATAGCTTTCACTAGAGGCATCTCTCTCATGAGCATAGTAATGGTGGGTACACAAATTACTATTGGGTAATTGATATCAAAGCGCATAGTTATGATGTTATTCATGGCATGATCAATACATAGGCATTACGTCAGTGACAAGTAGACCGAAACGATTCTGCATCTACTACTATTACTCGCTTAGAGAGCGTTTCTATGCTTGCCTCTCTAGGTATTAAGTTCATAACAAACAGAGTAATGCTTGAAGAATGATGGCATAATGTAGATAAAATGAGACCAATCAATATGATTGAACCCCATCGTTTTACTCTTAGTCGCAACAATACAAAGATGTGCCTCACTACCCCTTCTATCACGACATGAGGACACCCAAGATTGAATCTATAATATGCACCACTTCCAATGAAGATAAATCAATCTAGTTGGCCAAACTAAATGGACAGATGGGAAAGCATTACATAGCTATAACAATCGCACATAATGAAGTTCAGAAAAGACTCAATTATTTCCAATGAATAATTTGATCATAAACCCATAATTCATTGGATCCCGACAAAAAATGCACCACAAAAGTATTACATCGGATCGATCTTTGAAGAAAACATTGTATTTAATTAAGATCAACGAGAGAGAGAGAGAGAGAGAGAGAGATCTAGCTACTGCAATGGACCCGCATGTCATGTGAGGAACTACACATGCATCATGGGAGAGGCAACAAGATTGATGTAGACGTCGTTCATGATCGATTCCCCCTCTAGCAGAGTACCGGAAAAGGCCTCCAGATGGGATCGCGGAAGAACAGAGACTTGTGGTGGCGGAATAATTATTTCGGGTCTTGCTCTGTGGGTTTCTGAATATATGTGAATTTATATGCCGGGGATTAGGTCAATCAGAACAGTAGGGGGGCACAAGGGGGTAGAGCGTGCCCCCTACCTTATCGTCATCTCGTATGGCTTCTGGACTTCTGCTCAAGCATCCTTGGTCTCTTGTGGTATAGAAAAACTAGTCAAAAAGTTTTATTGTGTTTGGACTCCGTTTGGTATTGATTTTCTATAAAAACCAAAAACAAATAGAAACAAAAATTGGCATTAGGCACTGAGTTAATAGGTTAGTTCCCAAAAATGATATAGAATGATGTACAAAGCATACAAGATTGATAACATAATAGTATGAAACAATAAAAAATTATAGATATGTTAGAGACGTATCATCCACCTATAAGCCTTTTCCTGGTACTGATAGCATTTTAGTTTGTTAGGAGCATTCACCACTATAATAGAATAAGAGCCAGGGATCAAGGGCACCTAAAAATCATCATGGACCATACTTTCATAGTCATACCTTACAATCAGGTTGTTTTACTATATCATAAACAAAGTTTCCTTGTAACCTATAGACCTGAACTATAATGACCACTCACAAGCAATCAATGATGACTTCACTAGTTTCAGTCTTGATGGACGTATGAATGTTGATCTCTATCTAGATTTCTCGGGGTGGTCGCATCCGTGAACTCCGGTACATAGGTGACTCTTAACATTACAATAAATATGAAATGATCAAAAAGCTGTATAGTAACTCTTGTAGGGCGATCTCTACACAGTATTGTGCGTTCTTCAAGATATTAATTTGATTCAACAAGAATGATGAGAAACATTGTAGAGTAGCAATCATTTATTACCATATTTAAAGTACAAAGTAATTTGTCGTGTTTACATGAAAAAATTTCTTTACAATATATTATGGCATTTTGTTGCAGTACTTACCTCTTGGACTTTCATCTACCTGATTTGGTTGTATCATAAAATTATTAGTTTGTAGGTATTGCCCACTTGGGTTATTAAATAGATTTATGATTGCAAACTAAGTCATTTCTTGTATGAGTCACATCTAGAGGACTTTCATTTATCTGGTGTGGTGAGAGTCAAAGATAGGTGAGGACAACCAAGGATGTTCCTGGAAGGTGGGGCCTCTTGGGAATGGAGAAGCATTTTAGATTTTTGCGCCATGATAATAGATAATATAGTAACTAGGTCAAAGTATATGCTAACCTTAAAGTACAAACATGAAATTGCATCATTCTTGAATCTTATGTTTGCTTATCGTAAATCATATATGCCAGTTTTGCCAATAGATTTAGTTTTTAGCGCCCAAACCAGCCCGAGCGCCGCCGCTGCTCAGAGCATCTCCAGCCGCGCCCCCGGAACGGCCTCCCCGGGCGATTTATCTGCGCCGGTGCCCAAAAAACGGCCCAGTCGCACCCCAGGACGCCGAATTCCGCCGGCTCGGCCCATTTTTGCGCCCGGCGCTCGCAGGCCGAACCCGGCGCACTGGGGGGCGCTCGAGGGCTCCGGCGCAAGGGAAAAGCATTCCTGGGGTCACATTGACAGGCGAAAAGCCAAGCCACACGCCCAGATTCGCCTCCTACCACCCGCGCTCGGCCGCCACCCTGCGAACTAATTGATTTCTATTTGTATGCAAAAATTCACGCCGAACCGGACTGAATATGGGCCGATTCACGCAGATATCGAGCCGTTTTTGGGCCAAAAGTGGGCTGAATTCGGCGCCTGGGGGCGACGGCTGGGTACCAAACCGCCCCAACGCCGAGTTTATCGCCGGCGTACCCCCAAACCGCTCTTTTTCAGCATCCTGGAGAGGCGAACGGCTGGAGATACTCTCAGCTCCACCATCCACTCACCTCTGTCCACCCCGTAGCATCCCGTTTGTCCCTTCGGATAAGCGCGAGTGCCAGCTGCCCGTATGGCCAACCGGCGCGTCCATCCAGCGCTGTAACACGGTCCCGAGAGGACTTCTCTATAGATCGAGGTCGCCGGCTGTTAACTCCGGTCGGTTGACGTCGCGTCATTAGTTTAGGCGCTAATCCCTCGCTAATGACCTCCTATGAGTATGACTAGTGGCCCCGCGCGTTTTAATTAAACGTGTTTAGTAATTTGTTTAAAATGCCAGTCAATGATAGTTGTGTCCCACAGGACCCCATTGACCAGTCAACAGTCCCACTTGACTACTGACTGGGCAGTCAACTGTGCCCGCCCTGTCAGCCTTGTGCCTCTTTGCCGGGTACACTTTTGGGTACCCATAGCAGTTTCCATATTTAATATTTCAAATTAAATATAATTCCATAATATTCACAAATTAAATTAAACTTTGAAATTTCATATAAAATAATCTTTAACTCAAATGAATACAAATTATATATGACAAATGATCATAAAAAATATAACAAATCTTAATATGTCATTCACATGCAAGACAAACCCCTCTAACATAATGAACGTTGACATTTTGCATCATGATTAACTAACCGAATAATACCTAGAGCTAGAAAAATATTTTTAGATATATTCCCTCTTCTTTTAAAAAATTTAGTGGATGCATTAGAGCATATCATCATCACATATTGCCCTATCAAGCATCTGTTTTCCATTTGTCTGTCTGTTATTTGTCTGTTCCCACCTCCTCCTCTTCCTTTCCGGTAGACCTCAAGACTACTGTTGTCCCCGAGTACGAATACGTCGATGACGACCCGTCCTTGGTCAGTCCGATATCGACTATTCTTTCTCTCTACTTCTTTCATTAGAGAGTCGGTTCAGATATGTATTATGAGTAGATCATATTCTGCTGCATAGCCTGCTTTTGTTAAACTGATGTTGATACCTTACACGCAATCCTATTATGCTTAGCATAGATATGCTAGTCTCATCAGTTGCCCTACACTCTTGTCTGTTTGCCATGATATACTATCAGAGCATATGATCCCCTCTAGGCGATGATCACAGATATACACTATACTATTACACTATACATTATACGTTAAAGTTACGTCGGCTCATAGAGTATCCGTGAGTGATTCACTGTGGAAGAACGACAGGGCAGGCAGAGACCATCCAGAGAGAGGTGGCCTGGGCCCTAGTCGGTGTCCGCGGTTATTTCATAATAACAAGCTTAGCAAGATTTGGGAATTTGATCTGAGACTGCCACTGGTATATACACACTAACTATCATGCATGATAATGGTTATGGGGTCCTCGGCGTCGTTAGTTCCTCCTGAGAGGTTTGTCAGATGTCACAGTTCAACGGGTTGATTGTTGGAGTGAGGGGGAACTGCCTGCTGTGTATACAGAGGTGGGCTTTGGTCCTTGGCCAGTCACGCAACGTGCAGGAGTGCTTAGGGTGATCGGCCGATGACCCCTTCGCGCTTAGGATGTAGACCAGCATATTGACCTCCCTGGAGAGCCTAGGTAGGACTTTGGCATGTCGATTATCCGAGGCCAGGAATTACCCGGAAAAGTGTGTTCGGCCAGAGGTAATCGAGCATATCGGGTTACATGTGCTGCAGCCCTGCAGGGAAGTTAAACTATTCAAATACTCATGTCCATGATAACATGATGACTTGGAGTTCTGTCCAGACCTCTTACAACTAAAACTGGATATGTGATAAAACACATCGAGATAACAAACAGGAATACCTGAAGATCGCCTTCCCGCAGGGAGATGACGAAGGATATCTGGGCAGGTTATTGCTACATGTTTGCACAAGTTGGTACCATATACGCTCATCTCTTCTATTGCTGCAAGATGTTGTTAGTCTTCTTTAAGTTGAGCTTCTCCCCCTTTATTATGGCTTTTTTGCAATTCATTCCAAAGATATAGCCCCATTCGTTTGTTACCGATGCATATCTAGTATACTTATGATGTAAGTCTTGCGAGTACTTTGGATGAGTACTCATCTTTGCTTTGCTACTCTTTTCATTCAACCCGGTTGCTGCAACAGCTGGTAGGACCGCTGATGCGGGTTACCCCGATGGTGCTTACTACGTGGAGTCCGATGTCAAGGAGTAGTTCGGAGGTACCTAGCAGGAGCCATGCTCCTTTTCGATCTAGTGTTGTTGTTTTGATCAGCCTTCTTAAGGCAAAACTTATTTAACTTCATCTGTACCTGGACTTATGTTGTTTGTTGACTAATGTATTTTGGGCCTCGTGACTCGGGCTTGTAATATAAAGATTTTTGTTTAATTTGTGTCATAGAGTTGTTTTTGTGATATTAAAGTGAGTCGCCGTTCATGATCTTGCATGATGCGTGTATGATTAGTGCACGATTATAAACAGGGGCATCACAGTGCCTCTCTACCGAAGAGCAGCAGGATGATGTTAGTGAAGTCGGTGTTATGTGCCATTCTAATCCATGTGATGCTTGCTCTTGATATTCCCCTAATGACAATGGCAGCAATGAACAAGCTTTTCTGTGGATTTTTGTGGTGTGCCAAGGCGATGGCTCGAGGAAGGAACTGTGCAGTGGCTTAGGGTGTGGTGTGTATGCCGAGATGGGCTAGTTGCTTGGCATACCTAACCAGGGCTGGCTTAGTATAGTGGCGTAGACGAGATGGCTATGGCGACTAATGACTCCAAACCATGGGGAGAGACTTTTGGGGCAGTTTCGAAAGAGGTTAAGGCACTTTTTCGGGCGGCCACGAGATCGGAGATTAGTGACGGGAACAAAATGCTATTTTGGGAGGACAAATGGTTGGTTGGTATGCGCATACAAGAGTTGGTGCCCTCGCTGTATGGCAGACTTACAAACAAGGTCAGATCGACCAGGAATAGTTAACTATAGCCTTTCCGTTGCTCTGGTGGCCTTGATCCCGAAGAAGGATGGTGCAGCCAAAATCAGTGAGTTTAGACCAATCTATCTATCTATCTATCTATACCTCTATCTATCTATCTATCTATCTATCTATCTATCTATCTATATCTATCTATATATATACCTCTACTAATTACCGACTTCCTAGAAATTCCTACATTAATTAGATTTTACGAGCCGTTCATCTGGTGGGACCGAATTATTACGGTGTAGATTAAATCAGACGATTCTTAGAAAAAAAACAGTTTTCAGGCTTTTCTCAATCGTTAAAACATAATTTTGAAAATCCCATCTCATCTATCTAAAGCTTTGTGGCGTTTCCAGCAAAAAAAAAACTTCACATCATTGAAGTAAATACAAGCAATTGATCTCACGTTAACCTCTTATAGTCTATCTCTATATAGTGCAATAATCCTAACTCCTCACGTCTCCATAAAAAAATTCTCCCATACAAAGAAGAAAAAAGAAGTCCTTCCGTAAACCTGCCTTATAGTCTATCTCTATATCCTGCAACAATCCTACCTCCGCACGTCCGTGTAAAAAGAAAGCTCCGTCCTAAAAAATCCTCCCGTGGACCAGTTTAAAGTAAGGAGAAATAATAAAAACTCCTTTCGTAAACCAATCTGTCTGTCAAAGCCATGACCCCATTTCTTCAATCGAGATTGGAGCATGTGTTTCCTCACGGCAATTGCATGAGATCCGATTTAGCAGCCACAACTACTCTCTTCCGATGTCCGGTGCACGCGAGCTAGGGTTCGCACAATAGTCTTATTTCGCTGCGGTGCTGCCGGGCACTAGGCCCTCCTTTGTCTGGACGTGTAAACCAAGAGCCTACAGCTGTCGTTGCACAAGACAAAAGAGCCAGCAGCGACATGTTGAGATGATGGCTTCATGTGTTAGAATTCAATAGTTAAGTTCTGGATTTTGTTTCTTTATTGCCCTTGCAGGTATAATTATGGAAGTACCAACTTGATGCAATTTTGTGAGGCTTTGTCATCCGGCTCCTACAAATAACAGAGGTTTCATGGAGTCAGAGACTAGCGTCTCAAGTAATATCGCCGGTACCTGCTGACATTGCCGGATTACACATCAATCTGATGGTCCTCAACAACATGTGAAGGATATATCATGTTAGCTAGCACTCTTCTTAGATCATTATTTACCCCACGTGAAGCATATATCGTGCTATCTAGCTCTCTTCTTTGATATGTTATCATCCTGCACTTTCAGTCTGTTGTCTTCTCCGTAAAGACATCTCCTCTTAATACAATCTTGCCCATATTTTCTTTCCTGTATGTATGGTTTGCTCTACAACAAATCAACCAGCGATCTACATTATTTGGTTGCTAGCTGGAGTCACCAGCGTTAATTAATAAACAACTACACGCACACCATGTACGTCGGTCAAGACTCAAAACCCATGTGTAGAACTCTAGGTACGTAATGACATGTTAGTAGTTTTATGTTCCACAATGCTATGCATATGAAGACACATTAGCCTTCACAGGTGAGGGGCCGTATATGTTGTGGTCATTCAAGCCATACAAGTACTTGCTCTTATTGGTTCTTAATTACAACTAACCCTTATGTGCAGCTAATCCATGTCTCTCTAATTTCTCCTTAATTTCTCTCCTCCCCTTCTAATGCAAGTTCGCAAATATGTATGATGCTGCCCGCACTAGGCTGTGCTTGCTCTCTGTCGTGGCCAAGGACTTAGTGACTTGTGAGGGTCCATGCTTAATAGGTCAGGTTCATATATATGTAATGTTAGATTGGGAAATTAAATTCCAACTATTTATAAATTTGTTGTCTCTGTACTAAATAAACAATAGAATAGTTTCTCTGATTTGCACCGGTCTTTGAAAAATATATTCCTATGACTATCATTAGATGTACAAGGCCAATGATGACACATTATTCAAATTTATTATGAAATGCTCCAAAACTCTTTATGTGAATGGCCAACCCCCCTTGAAGAATCCCCTGTGACCAAGCAACCAAGAAGAATTTACACAAAAGGAAAAATACGAACCAATCAACTGGGGCCATTTGTTTAATGCCAATGCAAAGCAGATCCATGTAGTCTATAACTAAACAAGGAAGTAAATTTGTCACCTGAGGCCATCATAGATGTATTACATCTATGCTTATCTATGATCCAAAATTAAATTGTACATATATTCGTATATGTGGTCACAGCGTATCTAACAAAAAATCAATATATGCATTTAAGATTATGGACCATCATGTTCAAGGAAAGCGTGAAGTTGCGGCGTTTTTCAAATTCAAAATCAATAAATTTCTTTCTTTTGTGTAATTCAAACTTATTTGTTATAACATTGCTTGATTTTTATAACTCACTAAACCAAGATCGATGTCTTCTTTATTTACCAACTGTTTTTCCTCTCTCAATTAATTTGAAGGATATATGAAGTGTATATGTTATAATTTTCTTCTGTTTCTGTTTCCAAGATTGAGATAGTTTACAAGAGTAGCAAACTTCCATCATTAATAAAAGTATAAGATTTGTTAAGGACACCATAAGTAAAACAATTTAATATTTTCATAGAGGAATATTATTGGTAACCATGTTAATTATTGAGATAGCAACATATAAATAGTTTCAAGCCTAGACGCATAAGAATTAGTGTAACCAAGTAAGCAATAATTAGTTGACTTTACAAACTGCGGAAATGGGGAAAACAAAATATCAAACATCTGTTGTCATATATATATGGGCTACTAAAACCATATATTGAACTTCGATAACTTATCTAAGAACAAATTATATTTTGCTGTCATCTTATTATTTCATGTGGTTACATCTGACTTACTCATTTGTGAAAATACAATCTCCTATGAATCCCTATACTGCAGTGTCTTTAGGTTTCAATAGATGGCACGTCCAAATGTAATTGTACAAAATGGATTGCCATGTGTTAATTAATAATATGGTTCAAATGCAGTAACAATGAACTAGGCCGTGCGAATGCACGGGTTGGCGACTAGTTATCCTAATCCACTCGATAGCGAAGTTGATGGCCAAGGTTCTTTCCATGCGGCTCTCCGGCGTCATTGACACCATCATCTTGTCAGCCCAATCGACATTCCTTGCCAAGAAGTGCATGCATAACAGCTTCCTCTACGTCCAAAACGGGGTTAGATCCCTACATAGAAAGAAAATATGGGTGCTGCTGTTAAAATTAGATATCGCAAAGGCTTTCAACAACGTATCTTGGGAATATCTCCTAGAGCTCCTCCAAGCCCTACACAGGAAACCATAACCATCTTTGATCAGTGAGCTAGTCTAGTAAAGGCTCACTAGGGACACGGTATTTGTTTCTGTATCCACACATGTATTTAAGTTTACAATCAATATAATTCTAGCATGAATAAAGCATGAATAATAAACCTTTATCATGAATAAGGAAATATGATAATAATCAATTTATTATTGCCTCTAGGGCATATTTCCAACACTTTTACCCTGATTGTGCTTACGGTTCCCAGAAAGTTCTTCGCTGAAGTGGACAAGATCGGACGTCGTTTTCTTTGGGCTCAAGACGAAGAGCTCACTGGGGGAAATGTAAGGTCAGTTGGCCGGTGGTATGCACTCCGACCGACAACCGCGGCCTCAGCAACCCAGACCTGACACGGTTCAGCAGAGCACTTAGGCTCAGATGCCTCTGGCACTCGTGGGCAAACCCTGAAAGGCCATAGGTGGGCACACAATTGTCATGCAACGAAGGCGACAGAGCCCTCTTTAGTGCATCCACCACAGCGAGCTTGGGCAACGGCAAAGCGGCCAATTTCTCGAACTGCTCCTGGACTGGTTGTGGCACACCTTGAAGATGGACTACCCAGAGCTTTTCAAGCACTCCAGAAGGAAGAACGGGGTAGTGAAGGAAGCTCTGACAGATGGCACTTGGATCGCGGATCTTGCCCATGGCAACGCTCAACCTCCCTTGCCCGAGGTAATCAGACTGCACAGATGGCTTACCTCAAAAAAATATGCAGCTCAATGACCAGCTCGGAGGCATAATCAAGTGGAACCATGAAGCCTCAGGCATTTTCTCCACAAATTCGGCATACAAATTCCAATTTCAGGGGCTGATCAAGTCAAGTTTTAGAAAACTGTTCTGGCAGGCGTGGGCACCGGCTCGCCCCAAAAAATTTGTCTGGTTGATGCACAAGAATAGACTATGGTGCAACTATCGTCTTCAGAGAAGAGGCTGGCCAAATGAGTATTTCTGCCAGCTGTGTTTAAGA
Organism: Triticum urartu; assembly: GCF_003073215.2. Classification (NCBI taxonomy): domain Eukaryota; kingdom Viridiplantae; phylum Streptophyta; class Magnoliopsida; order Poales; family Poaceae; genus Triticum; species Triticum urartu. The sequence continues at coordinate 665,090,841 of NC_053028.1, read as the reverse complement.
AATCTAGAAAGCTCTGAACACCTATTCTGGAAGTGCCCCTCCTCATTTTCAGTTTGGTCAAAGGCGGCTAGTGGTTTTTGATGCAACTCACTTCATCCTGACAATTGGCAGAGCAACACAAAAGCGGCTGACATCACAAAAGAAATTATCTATGGAGCAAGACTATAACACAAAAAGGTTGTAAGATCGATGTTCATCATGATACTTGGAGAAATTTGGCATCAACGAAACGAGTGCACTTTCAGAAGAAGAAAAAAAGGTGGCCAGTTCGGCGAAAATCACAACAAGCATCAGAAGAACCCTTGAGCTTTGGTGTCAGACAAGAGCAACCCTCTCAGAGCACCCATTTGGGGACCCGCCGTGAGTAGTGGTGGTTATGTATCGACTGAGGGGTAAACGGTTTACCATAAACCTATTTTCTTCTTTTTACCTCCTTGATCACTCGATCAGAAAACCACCTTCTGCATTTCCTGCTTGCTCTTTGCTATTGATCAATATGTGCCGGCCATCAGCTGGATCTTTAAAAAAAAAACTATAGTCCTTTGGGGCTGACTAGAGTCTTTTGTGGCTTAAGTGTACAAGTAAAATGGCCTATTTTGTGTACTCCAACTCCAATGATTGTTCAGTAGCAAGACGTGTTGTTGCAGAATTTGCACGCTGAGTACTGTGCGGCAGCCTATAATTTGCTCGTGTAATACTAGTGCTTGTCTTTAGCAATATTGTTGGGCTGTTGTTTCTTTCAATGTTAAGCACTGAATGAATGGACATGGTCATGTACAGCATATAGGATTGTTGTTTTTCGCTATTTTTAAGCTTAACTGGTTAGCGTTGTTTCATCTCTAATGCGATGAAAAATGAATGTTTTGTTCGTATCGTCAACTGCCTAAAGATGTGCAAGTATGGATCTTTTTTTAACCTCTCTAATGGGTGGCTGATGGCTGGATGTGCTGATGTATCGATTGATGCATGCTTGAACTGCGCCAGTTCTCAGTTTCAATGAGAATGAGTAGACTCAGCAAATAGGATGCAGATTCTACTATGGCAAACCGTCCACTGTAAAAAAGAATTAACAGTTAAATCTGCTTTATTCGTTGGACAGCAGGGCTACATCATTTACAAGAAAGGAGATTATAGCCTCGTGGGCTAATTATATCTAGCTAATCTTGCTAATTTGTGGCCGCTGTTGTTTTATGGTTGCTACTGTCGAATGCCTGAAAAAAAGGTTAAGTCTGAATCGTTTTTGGGCAGTTTTGGCCTTCAGTGGCTGGTGGCCTTTCGATCAGGAAGAAAGTGGCTTGTTTTCACTTGGGCCAATCAGTGCCATTGGATCTTATTTGAACGGCAGATGGGTGGGCGCATGTTACGCCGTGACTGCCAAGAGGCAAGTCACCTGATGCCAGTCCGCCTTTGTCAAGCCCCCGCAGAGTGGCTTCAGGCACCAACGTGTTGTCTACCCTGGAAAATGTTTCTAGTACAGTTTTTCTACTCCGTTTGGACCTGAAACATTAAATTGTATAAATACAAGTGTAAACAAAAAAGGTATAAAATACAAAGAGTTAAACCAACGATAAAACTATAGAATTGATGATTTTGGGTTCCTATTAAACACATAATACAAAAAAAAAACCTAAAAGGTTTTGGATTGCCACTCAACAAGCTTGTTTATTAAATTAATTAGCTTAACTTAAATACATTTGTGGAGAATAATATTGAACTTTAGGAATTATTTGAGCATCAACACTAGTTACCAACATGTTCGCAACATTTCTAGATCTTCTCCTTCCTTGGCAAGTGCATCACTAATTTCTTCGGAGGCAGATTTGACAGTACCATGCCCCTGGATATATCTATGGAGGACAGAAGAGGCCCAATAATAATAGGGCGGCTCAAGCCTACAACTCAATGTCCATAAAAAAAATCAGGAGAGAAGAGAGAGCAGGAAGCTTCGTGCTTCAGTTAGCCAAGAGCCAGCAGTGTCGTCAAATCTTTTTTTTTCATAAGACAAGGCACTATCTTCATCACAATGCCAAAGGATGTCGCCGACAAAGAAAAATATGGCAGATTAGACCAGACATGCCAACAGAGGAAGATAAGAATGTTCCTCTGGGTATGTGGGTGAACAGCATGTGGGCTTTGACCAATTTGTAGGTCTGGAGCCCTGTTTTCAGAGAATGTTGCGAGTCGACAAAAGGGCAATCAACGAACAGATGGTCGGAGATCTCAGGAGTGGAGCATCTTCCACAGCCCAAGCGCTGGGAGCAATGTTTGAGGTGAAGTGAAGATGTCTGATGAGAGCAGCAGCAAAAAGTATTGATATTACATTGAGCTCCATGCAAAGAAACCACACAAGGAATTGCATGTGTATCATACTCCATAGTCACATTTTATAAGAAAACTACTGAAAACCGAAAACAGCCTAGCTAAAACAATTTTCTCACAGAAAGTAGACATGGAAGAAACAGAGGGTGAGAGGGGTGTAGGCAAGGACGAGCACGGATAAATAATTGGTCAGGTGTCAACACCAGAAGGCAGGAGCACACAATCACAAATGGTTTCCCAGGCAGGAAAAACCGAGGAAGTACACCCCAAAGCAGCCACGGACCTCACTACTCTCCAAATTGAGCTGCAACCAGCAAACTTTATACCTAGTGCAGAACAAAGAAAAGCATAAACATAAAAATGGCAGGGCAGACTATTGAGTTTTGCCAGCTAGCTATTACAGAACCTATTTCCTGAATTATTTAAATATTATAAAACTGATAGTAGAAGCATATGGCTATTTCATCACAACAGTCATGATATGTAATACCCCAGCCCTCCGCAGGACTCAAAACTACGTCAGCAAGGAAAGGCATGTTACTAACCATATAATTTACTCCTAGTTAACTTCACAATTCTGAATCCTTTTGCATGCTACCACCAAATTCCGCAAATAAGTACACTATGAACATCTACACAAAGTTCTACAACTTCTTTGTTCACACAGAAATAATATTCGGCCATCTTCATGAGTTAAATCGCACTGCAAGGTTCCTGCATATGAATATTGCACAGGAAAAAACACAGATCGATGGATTGGAGAATAGCTCAAATTCAAATTGCCGAAACATTGATCTAGTCGGCCAAATTTCACATTCTTAAAGCCTCCTGAAACAGCCTACCTGAACCAATTTTGTTACAGAAAGTAGACATGCAAGAAGCGGAGGGTGTAGGCAGGAGGAACAGGGGGAACTAGCTAGTCAAATTACACAGCAAAGCCAGACAAAGTTTTTGAGCCATACCCTCAAAACAATAAAATGCAGAATCCTAGAAGTTTCAGACCGACTAATTAAGAGAACAGTGAGTTTGCCAACTAACTATTGCAGAATCTACTCCGTATATTTATTTAAATATAAATTTATAAACACAGGCAGGGGAAGCATATGGTGTACTTCATAATAACAGACATGATAACTAATAAATCTTTCTCAGGTGGCATATGTTGCACCTTATGGGTATGTTTTGTTGGTACCCAAAACCAGCCCTATAACTTTTTTTGGTCATAGCCAAACAAGTTATGCTTCTTTCAATGATTCCAATTTCTTTTTGGCAGGCCCATACCAACTTGCCAACTCTATTTCATATTCTTGTCAACGTTGACCAAATCATAGGCAAACAAAACCTTGGCTGAAATTTTAGCTAGTGCCAAATATTTTATAGTGTCAACTTAGTCTCAAACCTAGACACACAAAAAAGTACAGTGGATTAAAAATAAGTAGTATCTGATTTTAACAGAGCTGTTGAAACAGAGAAATACCTGAGTAAAACTGACATGAAGTTAGTTTGCACATTCAATGGTAAAACTAGCATACCACATCATTCCTGAACAGAAAACAGATAACAGAATCAAAGATTCAGTTAGTGATGTTGTGACATGTAGCACCTCCCGATCAGAACAGTCATAAATGAGGAACACATACCTCTGTAAAAAAACTAATCAGTATTTGCTCTACCCACTGACAGGATGGATATCCAGGACATGTACAGTGCCAAATGCAATCAGCACTAAATACACTTGGCAAGCACTGCAGTATTGCATCTTTATGTGAGCTTTGTGTTTCGAACTAGGCATCATGCAAGTTGTTTTTTCTTTTCACACCACATCAACAAACTGAGTACAATCAATATCTCGGAGAGTAATCTTGCCAAGAAGTAGATCGCTTGCATGTATGGAGCACAGTGGGAGGCATTTCTTGTTCAGACTCTCATGAATGGCACTTAGTCCTTGGACCCACTTCTTTTCATTCAAAGGATCGACATTTAGTCGATTCTGCAAAAGACGTATCCGGTAAAGGGCAGTGTCTGTTCCAGCACAAAAATGAGCCAGGCATGGGAGGGAGGTGTCATCGACCGCCAACCTGACCAAGATCATTGTCAAGGCTCCATCCACAGGCTTTGGATCAGAGAGATTCTTATCACCCATCATCTTGATCTCCTTCTCTGTTGGAAAGTACACTTCAGGCACTCCATTTTCATTTGTCACCTTCAAATCCTTTGTATAATGGCTAATTGCTTGCCTCTTGGTGCACTCATGCTTCTCCGCCAATGTCAAGAAGCAGGAGAACCTCAAGTGATAACTCACAACAATCTTGACCATCTTGAAATTCCGACAGCAGCAGAAAAAATCTAGCCACCTCCTCCCCACACCAGCATACCATTTGATGATATCTGCATCATCCAGACAGATAAGTAGCTTTATTGGCCGTGGCCGTCCCATGGAATTTGTGAACCCGGCCAACTTTACCGCCTTTCTTACAAGCTCTATTGGTGCATTGACCCTCATCTTCAACTCTGTCAAGTCCTCAACAATCCTATTCTCATATTGTCTCTCGTCCTCCTCCTCTGCTAGCATCTCCTCATCCTCAGTTATGTCATGGCCCCTCCTCGGCATCAAAAACCTGTCGAGTGTTTCCTGTAATTGGTCATAGGAGTCCACCAATGTTGATGGCAACTGATCCCTCACCCTATTCAGTGACAAGAAGTCACCAGATGTGAACAATCGGTGCCAATGACGGCGATGCTCCTGCGACTTGAAGTATTCAACCACTGTCTCCTCTGCCCAACCCTTGAACTCCTGCCGCACTTCATCCTCAATTCGGAAGGCAAACTCAAACTCATGCCCACGCCTCACCTTCTTGAACAAGTGGTTCAGTATCTTCAACCCAAGCTTCTTCCTCCATGTCTCCCGGGCATTCTTCAGCTCCTGCGCCTCCGCTGCTTTCCTTTTCAGATACATCTTCCTTGCCCTCTTCGCCTTCTCAGACATGGGAGGGTGTAAGACTGACGGCGGCACGGCTTGAAACTCCATCCCCAGGAATTCCATCTTCTCTGACGCTGCACTGTGAACTGAGCTACCAAACCTGTCAACCTTCACCTCCAAATCCCTCTCAAACACTGAGAGGATCCTATCTCTGACCTCAAGTGTGAGCATCTTCGACCCGGAGGTCACAACCATCGTCTCGTCGAGATACCGGACGGCATACACTCTCACAGGCGTATGCCGAACGCTGTCATCCTTAACTCTGGGATTCTTCTTGTGCACCTCCTCCCGGATGGCCATCACCTCTCTATCCACAGGATCAAAGAATATGTTCAGCATCGTGCTGGTGAGCTCCGACTCCTGCGGGAGCCCGCGGCAGAGCTCAGAGCCGCCGAGCTCGAAGGCTATCGCACCGGAGAGGAACATCTCGCGCAGATAGTCCAGGAACCCGGGGTCGTCGACCTTGCCGGAGATGGCGTCGAGAAGGCGACGGACGTGGCGGGTGGCAAAGGGCTGGCGCGGGATGGCGACGCGGAAGAACCAGGTGGCGTTGGGGATGGAGCGGAGGTAGCGGATGGCGGCGTGGCGAGCACGGTAGGCGAAGGTGGCTGCGCGCGGGGCGAAGACGGCGTCGAGGGCGGAGGCCGCGGAGAGCATGGCGAGGCGGAGCGGGAGGGACGGGAGCGGGAGCGGGCGGCCCTTGAGGCGGGAGGGGAGGATGAGGCGGAGGTGGGAGGAGGGGGAGGGCGGCGCGGCGGCGGCGGTGGGGAGAGGAAGGGGGTCCGTGGATGGGGGGAGGGAGGGGTGGGAGCGGTGGCGGAGGAGGAGGGCGGAGGCGAGGAGGAGGGAGGGGTGGGAGAGGAGCGGGAGCAGGGAGTGGAAGCGGCGGGTGGAGGCGGAGTAGTGGTCGCGGCGGAGCAGCGCCTCGAGCTCCGCGGCGGAGAGCGGCGCCGGCACGGCGACGGTGGTGGTGGTGGAGGTGGAGAGGGCGCGACGTGTGGGGAGGAGGACGCGGCGGTGCGCGCGGGCGAGGCGGGGGAGCATGTGCGGCGCGGCGGAGGTGGGGAGGGGGCGGAGGCTGCGGCCGGCGGGCGGGAGGAAAGCGCAAGTTTGCGACCGCCGCGACTAGACCACCAGACAGGCTCCGCGCGCGTGGTGGGCCGAAGAAAGGGCCGAGTCACGAAGCACACGGCACTTCAAGCACAAACAAATGGCCCAAAAAGGTTAAAAAGAACCGAGAAAAACATTCTATCATTTCACCAAACATCATGCCACTACAAAAAGTACTCCCTCCGTCCAGGTGCATAGGGCGCCTAAGGAAAAACTCTGCGATTTAGGCAGGTTGAGATTAAAGGAGAGCGCGCACAGGTTTTCCTAAAAAACAAAACTGAATTTGGAAATTAATCCCGTCATTAGTGCTGGCCGTTTCAGCTAACCCATGCAAAGGAAATATCCCACGTCACACCTCACACGGCCCACCCGTGGAATTCGCTCGCCTAATCAGCGTCTGGCTACCGTGCATGCATTGGCTCTTTCCTTCTCTCACGGATCGAAAGAACGAGGTGGTTTAGATAAACGAGGAGCATTTAATTGAATTGCGTCTAACACTTTTGGAATTTTAGGATTTTTTTAGGCGCCCTATGCACCTGGACGGAGGGAGTAAAGGAGATTACATCCATATAGATACACCACCTAGCAAAGACCACAAGCATTGAAGCGAGCCATAAAACAAGAGAGCCCCGAGCTCGCTCGGTCGCTTCTGTCAGGAGCTCCTATGTCGCTAAGTGCTAAAAGATGTGAATGTGTCACATAGACGTGAGGACTTGGGCGGCCTATTTTGTGCCCATGAGCTCTTGTTGTGGCCATAGCAGCGAGCGATTCTGTTTCATTAGTATTTTGTTGGTTTTATCTAATTTTTTCAAACAAAAATATTATCTTTAAACAAAGTGAGTTTTTCTTTAAACAAGAACATATTTTTGAAAATTTGAGGGCATTTTTGGAAACATGAATATTTTTAAAGCTTTTGTGAATATTCTTAAAATGTCTAAACATCTTTTTAAAACATTGGCCTGTTTTGAGAAAATGAAACATCTATAAAAAAAGTGTTCGGGAACATTTTTTATATAAAAAATTAGTACAGTCAACGGCATATACCCCTTCGCGCCTATACCCATGCAAGGGAACCCACGCTAAGGTTTGCGGTGCCTCCCTTCACGCAGCCACGAGCCTGCATCTTCTCTTGTGGCATTAGGACCATTGAGGCGCGGTGGATCCTTGTCCTTGTCGGCGGGAGAGCTCCGTCTTTAGGTACTTTTTCTATGTTTGCTCGAGTTTCTATCGAAGGCGAGACGATTACAGCTTCTTGAAAATATGGAATAAGGTTCTTCTCGCCTAGCCTCCGTCCCGGTGGTGCTTCTAGCGTGTCATCGAAGGACGTGTGGAGGTTTGTCTCTGACGGATCTCGCTGGATTCAGTCGACGTTTGTCTTTCGTGGATCCACTTGGATCTAGTCTTCATTTGTCTATGTTTGTGTGTCTACATGTTCGATCCTTCCGATTTACTTTTCTCTTTATTGGTGATGGTTATTGTTCTAGTGCACTGGTCCTCTAAGGCCTTAGCACGACGACTTCCAAACTGTCTGCTACAACAAGGTTTGCCCCTCGGGTAATGGAGAAGCGACGACGACGGCGCGTCTTCGACTCGCTCTATAATGCTTGTAGTCGTCGCTAGACAGTCTACGAATTTTTGTGTTTTTATACTATCTTGACAGTTGACGAATAGATCGAAATTTTTTCCGTAAAACAACAACAACAATAATAGGAAAAACTGAGCTAGAGCCTTGCCAAACCCCAAAAAACTAGATCTATAACCTTCCCAATAACCGTAACTTGTCTACCACAACTGTAGCTAATTGGGCCAGTCCATCTCATAATCCCTTGAGAAAAAGGGTTTCCCTCCACTTTGTATTCCAAAGCAACCATCCGATACAACCAACGAAAGGTGCTGGGGCGAAAGTAGCACAAGCACGCCCAAAAGAAAGAAAGAGAAAAAGAAAAGAAACAAATGCCGACAACAGCTGATCGACAAAAACGACGAAGCCTCGCGACCGTTGCGTCCACCGGAGTCGCCCACCAAGCTCCGAGACTCCGAAGCGCCGGTACCAATCAACACCTCCAAGAAGGGACGCGATGATGGCGACGCTGCTGCTAAGGGTTCCCCATGGTACACGGCGAGGAGAGAGGAAGGGTAACCCCGATGCCCTCCAGGAAGGTCCGGTGGCACCCTCAGGCGCCACCGTGTCGGTGTCGGCCAAGCCAACAGGGATTTCTCCCGACCCCGTCCTCCACCTCAGGCACTCCGGAGCTCGTCACCAAACCGACCACCACCCTGCGCCAGCACGGACACGAAGCTTCCCACGCTGTCTCACCACGGCACCGCGAAGATGGTCTGCACAACGAAGAAGAGGAGCCGGGACTAGGGCAGCAGCACCGTCAGCATACGGGAGGGCCCCACCTCCATCGTCCATGACGGTAGCCGACCGGACGCCAAAGCAGGAGCCTACCGGGCCCGTGGCCCACAGGCCCGGACAGCTCCCGCCTCCGCGCAGCAGGTGGCACGCCGTCGACGCCGCTGCCCCAGTCCAAGCCGCTCCCCAGCCTCCCCATACAGAGAGCGTCGCGGTCGCGCCGGAGCCGACCCGCAAGGACCCAGATGGGGCTCTACAGGCCCAGATCTGGGCCGGGGATGCGCCACCGGCCATCTAGCACCACCGGAACGCCCCGCTGCCAAGAGGCGGCACCACCGCGGCGAGTGCCGCCGGCCTCCGCCACCAGGACGCTGGGCCGCCACCAGCCGAGCACCACCGCCGCCTCCCCCCACCCCGGGAAGGAGGAGAGCGCGCGGGTAAGGGACAACCTGCCGCCACTGACACCACCCGACCGGACCCGGGGGTGACCGCCGGCGGCGGCGGGGGGAAAGGGCGGAGGAGGATGAATGAGAAGGAAGGGCGGGCGTGCACTGCCCCGGCCGCCTTCCGGGGAGACGGCGAAGGCGGCAAGGTGGGGAGGAGGGGGGGGGGGGGGGGGGGGGGGGGGGAAGGGGGGGGCCTGCGCCGGGCGGCCGGCGGCGGCGGTGAGAAAACCTAGCGGGGGAGCGGGGGAGCGGGCACTTGCTTTTGTATCTCATAATCCCTTTCCACTGCCATCAACATTGCCGCTCCTATCTACAATGCAGCGATTCTCAAAAAAAAAAATCTACAATGCAGCGATTCGGGGAGAGGGAGTCACCGACCCGGCTGTGTTGGAAGCTATAGCCTGTCATGAGGCTCTTGCACTTGTAGAAGATTTGTATGTTCAACACCCGGTGGTGGCGTGTGACCGCAAACCGGTGGTACAAGATATTCAAGACTGTATTGGAGGAGCTTATTTGACAGTGATTAGAGAAATTCGACTACGTAGTTCCAATAGTTTTATTTGTTAAGGTAGAGCGTCGAATGTTGATGCGCATAATCTAGCCAAACACTCCCTTTTTGCTTATCAGGGTCACCACTTGTGGCTCATTTCTCCTCCCGACCTAGCATGTATCCCTCTTAATGCTCACTTAGATCAATAAAGTGTTGGCACCACTAAAAAAATGCTACAATGCAGCGATGGCCGAAGGAAAATGTCATGGGATTTTAAAAACATAGTAACAAGAAAAAATGCATAGTTCTATTAGCCTATTATATCTTGAATCCTACAAGATTTGAAAACTACAAGATTTCGGATCATAGACTGTTTAACGCCACAAGAGAGACAATGGAATTGTCTGAAGACGTTTGCGTGGATCAAAAAGTTCCTCCATAATAGAGTGCATAACATTTCTTAGGAAAAAAAATCTTGAGTACGGAAATCCTTCAAAAATCCTTTGAATCAATCAAAGGAGCCTTAACAAAATTGTGGCGCTTTGAAAACCTACAGGAGACTATGCATGGCTGGCCTCCTTTTGGAATCTCTGTTTTTCTCGTCGTGGTTATAGACCGGACCACTTCAGCGAACTCGGCCCTATGCAAGAATTGCATGCTGTCAATCTTTCAGTGGCATCATGCATGGTTTACAACTCCTGAAAAAAGGATGTATTTGACGCATTTGCAGCGGAAATAATGTCCGTATTTGGAGAGATAATTGGATCCCGAGAGGAAACATAAAAATAAACATAAATCCGACAAGCTCACGAACCCGTTGGGTAGCAGACCTCATCGACCAGGAGAGTCACGCTTGGAAGGAAGATTACATCATGCATATATTTACACGCGAAGATGCAAATGATATTTTGAGCATCCGACTACCAAATTATGATGAAGAGGATTATAGTGCTTGGCAGCCCGAAAAAAATGAAATTTTCTGTGTTCGTAGCGCATACCGGTTAGCCATGGACGAAAAGGCTCCTGTGGTGATTGGGTCCAGGCACAATACCCAAGGGGATCACAGTATTTGGAATAATATTTGGAAGACAAATGTACCCCCAAAAATACGCATTTTCACATGAATACTAGCAACTGAGTCACTGGCGGTTCAAACTAATAGATTTCAACGCATCCCAAGCCTCATCCCGACTTGTAATGTATGTGGAGCCGATGATGAAACAGGCTTCCATATGGCACAACGATGCACATTTGCAAGAGCCCTGTGGCACGAACTAAAGGAGGTATGGAACCTGCCCCCTGAGCATGAAATAGAATACACTAGAAGGGATTGGGGTCCTAATCCTGCTAGATAAGGTGAGTGAAGATATGAAACAAAAATTTATGCTTTTTTGGTGGCGTGTTTGTGAAAGTGTGTTATATCGACTAGAGGGGGGTGAATAGGCGATTCTTATAAAAGTCTTCAAAACATGGAAGTTTCGAAGACAAATGATAGAAATAAACCTATTACCATGCAGCAAAAGGTAGACTACACTAGGCAGACCATAGTCAAGCATCTAATGAAGTGAAACCACAATGACCAATAGCAGCTAGGCAGTAAGGATCAGGTACACAGTGAAGACAAATAGATAAAGCAAATAGGCACTGACTTCACAAGAGCCAACTGTAGATAAAGAGATGGGAAGGATAGAACCAGTGTGCGTGATGAAGACAAATGTTTGGTAGACCAGTTCCAACTGCGGTGACAGTTGTACGTCTGGTTAGGGCAGATAGGTATTTAAACCTGAGGACACTCAGTCCCGGACACTTAGTCCTGAACACGCATCTCAGGACACTTAGTCCTCACCGTATTCCCCTTGAGCTAAGGTCACACAGACCATGCCCAATCACTCTGGTAAGTCTTCAAGGTAGACTTCCAAACCTTCACAGACTTCGTTCACCGGCGATCCACAATGACTCTTGGATGCTCAGAACGTGACGCCTAACCGGCTGGAGGATTCACAGTCCTCAAGTGTAATAAGTCTTTAGATCACACAGACAAGAAGACTTAAGTGATGCCTAACACTCTTTGGCTCTGGGTGGTTAGGGCTTTATCCTCTCAAGGAATTCTCTCTCAAAGGCTTCGAGGTGGGTTGCTCTCAAACGATAAAAGCCGTACTTTAACTCTGAGCAGCCAACCGTTTATGGTTGTAGGGGTAGGCTATTTATAGCCACTAGGCAACCCGACCTGATTTGTCCGAAATGACCCTGGGTCACTAAGGAACTGACACGTGTTCCAACGGTTAGATTTCAAACACACACGGCAACTTTACTTGGGCTACAAGCAAAGCTGACTTGTCCAACTCTGGACAAGATTTGCTCTCATATTCTTCACTCGAAGACATAGGATTTTAGTTAAGCATCACGTCAGTCATTCTGACTGGTTATCTTGGAACCCACCTAACAGTACGGTGGTTCCTATGACTCAACAAAGAAGAAAAAGAACTACGAAAGATCTAAGTCTTCGCGCTCCATAGTCTTCATGCGATGTCTTCTCTTGTCATAGTCTTCAATGTGAATGTCTTCACATACCACCTTTGACTTCAATGTCTTCATACATTTTTAGGGGTCATCTCTGGTAGGAAAACCGAATCAATGAGGGACTTCTACCTGTGTTATCCTGCAATTCTCACAAACACATTAGTCACTCAACTAGGTTTGTCGTCAATACTCCAAAACCAACTAGGGGTGGCACTAGATGCACTTACAATCTCCCCCTTTTTGGTGATTGATGACAAACTAGTTGAAGTTTTCAACGGGGAATATAATATGTGAAATTGTAAAGGAATTGTCTTCATAAGTTGCAAGGGCTCCCCCTGAAGATGTGCATATAAGTAATTTGCTTTTGGAATGCAAATGCACATGGCAGGTTGTACTTGTGGAGATCCTCTTCAACTTATGATGACAATTCATCATGCATGAAAAGTATGTGAAGATAATGACATGCATAATGAAAAATGGACGTCTGCAAAATGATCTAAGTGCGGAATTTATCGTTGCACATGCGGAATTTATCATCGCATCACAAAATAGAAAATAAGTAGCAGACGACCATCGAGTTTAAGTATTACAACTCAAAGAACCAAATGTATCAAAACGAGAGTTGTAAACACTAGGCAAAACATAAAGTAACCGCCCATATGGACCCGCTTGAAGACTATCAAACTCATATGCTTCTCCCCCTTTTGTCAGTGAGGACCAAAAAGGTTTGAAGACATAGAGCATCTACTCATTCCCATGAAGAGTAGGTGAAGCAGTAAGGTGTCGGTGGTGTTCGGTGGTGCAGAAGAACTTGGGGCAGTGTCGATGCGTGCAGAAGTAGGGGGCGGTGAAGTAGCATCGTCTTCATCCTCGATCACTCTGGCATTCACAGTTGCCGCAGAGGAAGAGAACTCAGAGTCTTCAAGAGATGGAGTTCGTCGCAGCATAGTCCTTCGGGGAGGTGTGGAGTCAAACTTGAAACGTTCAGAGAAGCCATCCTCTTGAAGATCATCCTCAGAACACATAAGCGTCAGCCCTTTCCATGTACGCCGACAGGTTTCATGGGCAACAAAGGCATTCTTGGTGGCAAGATTGCGAATGCGGTTGACATCCACCAAGAGGCTTTGCATTTGGCGCTTCAGCCAGTCATGATGTCTATCCTGTTTCTAAAGAAGAGCAACCAGAAGCTCTCGGTCATTGAGAACACGAGATCGCTTCTTGGGCCGTTGGGCAATAGTGCTTTCAGTGGCTTCAGTGAGGGCACGATGAGGTGCACGTGTAGTACCAGTCAGAGGATAAACACGAGTGATTGCTTCAACTCCTTCAATGTTCTGAGAGAAACTTTGATGCTCAGCATTCTGAAGACTAAGAGGCTCCTTGGCAGGCTCTGGATAGATGGCTTCAACGGACATGTCCACGTCAGGCAGAAAGATCTGATGATTGCGAGCAGATGGCTGATATGAGATAGCTGAGTGGAGTTTAATCAGCCGCATTATCCATGGAGTGTAGAACTTCAAGCCAAAAAGATCAGATCCTGATGCAGCAAGTTGGCGGATGAAGAAGTCTTGTGCGTTGAAGCATTTGCCGTGAAGAATCACTACAGGAAACAGTTAATTTGCCATCTGTGGATTATAGACGGCAAAGACCTAAATCCAGACGGCAAAGATTTTGCCGTCAGGAAGCAGACGGCAAACTCAGACGGCAAAGATTAGCCAGCAAAATATACTTTGCCGTCAGCCTTTTGTCGAGATGACGGCAAAGATTTTGCCGTCAGTCAAAAATCAGCTTTGCCATCAACCGAATAATTTACATACGGCAAAGAAAAGCATCTTTGCCATCAGCCAAACGCCATCTTTGCCATCAACCTCAAACATCACAGATGGCATAGAAATATTTTTTAATCAAATAAAAACTGAACCCACAGTGCACAATTGAGTTCAGCTAGCCAATATTTCACGGGATGGTCGACGCGGTAATCAAACCCCACTACAATCTTCCTATACAATACACATTATCGATATTTCCAGATTGAAAAAAACCTAAATGATGTACCACACTAGATTGTACACAATACACATTATACAATACCCAATACTACATGTCTACATCACAATACACAACAATATTACACGAATAGCCTGCAAAAAACAATATTACACGAATATCTTCTCGATCCACCGCATCCTCAATCTGGTGGAGACGAACACCGCTTCTCGATCCGCCGCTCCTCTTGTGTAGGCCACTGCGGGACGCGCTCGATCTGGTGGCGCCGGCGCCGGCAGTGGCGGCCCCCAGCGGGCGGACGGAGCGGGCGGACGCAGGACAGAGCGGGCGGACGCGGGCGGCGCGTGGCCGGTTGCTGGGGCGGCGCGCGGCCGGTTGCGCGGGCGGAGGAGGGCAGGCGGCGCGCAGCCGGTGGCACGGGTGGAGGCGGGCTCCGGTGGCATGGCGGAGCCGGACGGCGCGCGACGGGGGATGGGGCGTGGAAGCCGGCAGGGGCGGCGGCGGGGGATGGGGCAGGGGCCAGTGGCGCGGGGGTTTGAGAGGAAGGGGCCGGGGCCGGTGGGCTAAGGTGGGGGGCAGCGGATGAGGTGGTGTCGGGCGCCGGTTGTTGTGGATCGAGAGCAGAGAGAGAAGGGAGAGAGACGTGGTGTGGGTGGGTGTCGGGAGGATAAGGGAGAGAGAGATAGTGGTGGGGGCGCGTGGGGCGTGGGGCGTGGGGGGGCGCTGTGGGGTGGGGCGCTGTGGGGAGTTGGGATGAGTGGACTAGATCGTGCCATGTCATCGATCCATGTGATCGATCCGCGTCTTGTGTTTCTTCTTTGCCGTCTGTAAAAGAACCGCAGACGGCAAAGAGCTCACTTTGCCGTGTGCTAATAAAAACACATACGGCAAAGATTCTTTGCCGTCTGCGAGAGCAAAAACTGACGGCAAAGATTCTTTGCTGTCTGTGATTTGTTTCACAGATGGCAAAGTGCGCTCTTTGCCGTCTGTGTTTTTTTCCGCAGACGGCGAAGTATATTTTGCCGTCAGTTTTTCTTTACCGTCTGGTGATAACGGCAAACCTTTCTTTGCCGTCTTGCCCGATGAAAAGCTGACGGCAAAGACGCCCCTGACGGCAAATTAGTTGTTTCCCATAGTGAATATAGAAGACCAAAGTCTTCATTGCACCTTCCAGCTTTGCATGTGGAGAATGTACTTTGATGGGCCAGAGAGTTCGCCTTATAATGTGATAGATAGTCCGTGGCAGATACTCAAGGTCTTCAACAAAGAACTCCTTAGGATATGCAACATCTGGAGGCAAAGGCTTCATCATACTGAGCATCTGACTCATGTTCGGTTCAGGCTTCTGAAAGATGATCTCCATAGCTTCACTGTGAAGCTGACAGCCAGGTTCATAGAGATCTCCGGGAGTGGGCAGACCAGTGAGCTCAATAATATCAAAGGCTTTGGCTTCATGATGAACATTTCCGGTCATCCACTCAAGGACCCAAGTCTTCGGATCTCTGTTGTAGCCACGAATGTGGAGAGTGGCATAAAATTGGAGCAGCAACTCTTCGTTCCAGTGCTCTTGGTCGGTGATGAAAGGAAACAATCCAACCTTTTTGAAGCAATCCAGAGCTTCTTCCAAGCAGGGCAGACCAGTTATTGCTTCGGTGTCAAGACGCATATGAGGGAAGATGCGACCTTGATTGTACAGAATGCATGAGTAATAACTTCGCTGCGGATAGCTCTAGAACCGATCAGAAGATATTCTTTCCCTTGAGTAGGGGTTCTTGGAGCTATTGAAGAAGGTGTTGTCTGCTTTGAAGCCGTTGACATTAAAGGATCCAGGTGCTGATGCAGGACCTGGAAACCTGGGCAACCTTGGCATTGGCTTCTATACCTGAGGCCTATGCTCAATATGATAGTCAAACTGAGGACCAGCAACAGGCGCAGGAACAGGAGCAGTAGCATCATTGGCTTCGCTGGCTTCTGGTTCATGGGTTGGTGTAGGCTCCACATTTGCTTCAGCCATGACAACGTTAGTGGCTTCATTCATGTTGGTGGTGGCAGCCTCAAGATTTTCTACCTCCACTTGATGAGCTGGGGGGTCGGGCACAGACACGTTCTCCTCGAGAACAGCTTCTTCAGTAGTTGGGGGAGTAGGGGCATGTTCTTCTTCTTGGGTGTCGTCGGCTGATGCAGCCAGAATGTCTTCAGCAGCTTTAGCCTCAGACTCGGAGACTTGAGACCTTGGTCCTTTGCGAAGCCTGCGTAACGCTGGCGACGCCCTTGGAGATGGAGTTGGCTGGGCCTCAAAGTCATCTTCTTCTTCTTGCCGGGGTGGTGTGACTTGTTGTTGTGGGTGATCAGCCCATGATGCATCCTGAGCAATTGGCGTCAGAGGACGACCAATGCTAATGAGTTCACTGTGCGTAAGCACAGGCGATGATACCTGTTGGTGCTCGATCAGAGGAAGAACTACATCATCGTCAACATTGTCATGGTGACCAATGTCTTCAGCAGCGGTGGGACCAGCTGCTGGAATGTCTTCAGCTTCATGAGCCTCTGTGGAAGCAGGCTCATGGATAGTCAGTTGGCGCTCTTGATGTTCAGTAGCAGGGCAAACCATGGAGATAGGTTCAACAACTAAGGGCTCTGTGGGAGCAGCCCTATCCTTCTTGGTCTTGCACTTCTTCTTGGAGGGAGCAGCAGCAGAGGCTTCATTATGTTTACTTTTTCTGGCTTCAGCCTCAGCAGTCCTCGTCTTCTTCAGTTCTGAAGCGGTTGACCTGGCCTTTGGCTTCGAGCCAGTCATGCTGGCTGGAAAGACAATGGGATGTGCTTCCTGCCTTGGTGCGTCGGGTGCGGCCACAGCGGGCTTCTTTTTCTTCTTTGCAGCCATCCTGGGATCGATGCCAGGACGACCAAGGGCCTTGCGCTTCTCAGCTTCATTGTAGGCTTGCACGCATTTGTCAGCCAGATTCTTCATGCGCTCACGAGAACCTTGAGCTTCTTCATGCTTCTTGAGAAAGGCTTCTTTGAGCTCGTGCAGCATGATCTTGAAATTCTTGACCTCTTGCACGCTGAGCTTGGCCATATGCTTCTTAAACTGAGCTTTCTCAAAGTCGATCTTCTGCTTCAGTTCAACGATGCGCTGGGCTATAGCTAGCTCTGAAGCAATGGCGCCATGGAAGGCAACACTGAGGCCAATCGAAAGTTGCAGATCTTCAAAGCTGAGGTTGGGCATGTCAAATCACTCATCAATGAAGTTATGGATGATTGCCACATCAAAGAGAGGCAAATTATTGAAGATTTCTGCTTCTTCTTTGCTCTTGATCAGTTGCTCAAGAGCGTCATCTGCAAGATCTTCAGCGCTGGACAGATCAATAGTGTCGTTGCACAGAATTGCAGCAGCAGTCAGTTCTTGGCTGGTGTGTTGCAGAGGCATCTTGACTTTCGAGGGCTTGGAGATGCGTGAAAAATCTTCAGACTGCACACTGTCTTCAGGAGGTGCAGTAGCCAGTGGCTTTGCCCGTGATATTTTTGGTGCTGAGGCAGGCTTTGAAGCTTTAGGCTGCTTCAGTTTCTTTGGCTTCGGCGATGCAGGCGCTTCATCAGATTCAGCGTCTTCTGCAGGCTCATCCATGGTTGTCCCTTGAACCACGATATGAGTGATGAGACCTTCCAGGTTGTAGAAGGGCCCAACAAGATTGGGTTCAGCTTTGCGGGTGCCATCGGCACGGGGAACAGAGGGACCAGGGTTGAAGTCTAGTCCCAATGACTTCTTGTTTTGGTTCGCCGAATTCTGGGCAAACTGGAAGTTGCGCTTGAACAGATTGTCGTCATGACACCATAGCAGTGACGATGGGTCAGCATCCGCTGGCTATGGTCCACGGACCATGCAGGGATAGAAGCCTTGTTCAATGGCTTCATCTCTGGACCTGAGTTGAAGATTTCTGTATAGGATGTCTCCCCATGGTCGCTTGATGGCATTCTTCTTAGCATATTCCTTTGTCACAAACCTGTACTTAAACCACTGTTCTGCCCAATATCGTCGAATCCATTGGATTCGTGTCTTGCGTTGATTGTAATCCTCTTCTGGATCTGTCTTGTACAGCTCTGAGAGGTTAGGGTTAGGGTCCGATCACATTTACTTAGTTCAAAAGATTCAGCAAGAAGACATAGCTATAAGTGAATGCTGTAGAGGACAGAACACTAGTATATATATGTATATATAAGAAAAGCAGTCAAATCAACATCGTGAAGATAATCATGAAGAAAAGTTGAGATTGAAGCCAAACCAAATGTGAAGACATACCAAACGCAACGCCATGAGTGAAACACTTCAAACATAAAAATTTGATGGTGGCGTTACCCACCGTATAGGAAGTATTAGACCCAGACACGGCGCACAATTATCGTGGCGCTCCGAAGTCAAATTCCACATTAATGTATTCACACTTAGAATGTATGTCTTCATTGATTGAAGATATACTTTACTTCATGTGTTGGACATCTAAGTCATCAATATGCATAAGTGTTAGGATGTGTGCCTGATAACAGGACATTTGAGGATTCCAGGATATTTAGCTCACACCGTAACTTGCAAAATCTCTTCTCATCCAAGGGCTTGGTGAAGATATCTGCCAATTGCTCTTCAGTATTGACGTGTATGATATCAATATCTTCCTTCACAACATGATCTCTGAGAAAGTGATGATGAATTTCAATGTGCTTTGTCTTCGAGTGCTGAACTGGGTTGTTGGCAATCTTGATGGCGCTTTCATTGTCGCAGTAGAGTGGCACTTGCTTCAGATGAATGCCATAGTCTTTGAGTGTTTGCTTCATCCACAGAAGCTGAGCGCAGCAAGATCCAGCAGCAATGTATTCAGATTCAGCAGTGGAGAGGGATACACAGTTCTGCTTCTTTGAAGACCAACATACAAGTGATCGTCCCAGAAAATGACATGTGCCTGATGTAGACTTGCGATCCACCTTGTCACCAGCATAATCAGCATCCGAGAATCCAACCAGATCAAACTCTGAGCCCTTTGGATACCATAATCCTAGAGTTGGGGTGTAAGCCAAATATCGAAGAATTCGCTTCACAGCTAAGTGATGCGATTCCTTTGGTGCTGCTTGGAATCGAGCACACATGCAAACACTAAGCATAATATCTGGCCTAGATGCACATAGATAAAGTAAAGAACCAACCATGGAGCGGTATACCTTTTGATCGAACTCTTTACCATGGTTGTCGGGACCCAGATGATGTTTGGCTGGCATTGGCATCGTGAAGCCTTTGCAGTCTTGCATACCAAACTTCTTCAGGCAATCTTTGAGATACTTCTCTTGAGATATAAAGATGTTGTTGCGTTGCTGACGTATTTGAAGACCAAGGATGTAACGCCCCGAGACCGATGCTCGAGAAGACTTCCATATGTTCCGGGTTTCGCCGTGTGTTTCATTTGTGCCTGCCCTTTTATTTTTTGCATTGCATCATGTCATCATGCCATCTTCTCATAAATCTTTTGCAACTCAACTAAATAAATTGCATGGATCTTCGGTCTATTTAAACCGAGGGAATTCACATGGTGAGTTCTCTTTATAACATACCCTCCCAATATTAGGGAGCTATGATAAATAATCCATTCTTATGGAATCACCTAAAACACACTTGCAAAATTTCCCCATGCCTTTGTTATCTCGCTTCTTGACCTCGAACTTTGTCCGTAAATTCTTTCATCATTTTTCGGAGCTCCACCAAAAATCCGAACATTTTTGGACACTTCTCAAACCCATCCTAGTTGAAACTATTTGAATTAAATTCAAAGGAATTTGAATTTAATCTTTCTTTCATGCCCACTCCTATTTTTCTTGGCTCAAGCTCCTTTTTATGAGTCCAAGAAAATTGGCGTCCTGCTCAAATTCTTCTCCTTTTTCTCTCTACATTTCTTAACCCTCTGTTTTTCTGTTAAGCAAGGAAAATAGTCTAGGGGGAGAGAGAGAGGCGGCCTGCTCCGCTGGCCACTTGGGCCTCCCCCCCAGGCCGGCCCAACCATCTCCCATTCCCTCAGCCCACCAAATCCCTAGACCTAACCTAGAGCCCGATTCCTCCCTCGACACCTCTCCCCTTCCTTCGTTCCTCTCCCCTCGCGCCACTAGGGAGCCCGACTCCCCCATCTCCCTCGCAGCATCGCTCTCTCCCTCGATGCCCATTCAGCACCATAGCAACGCCCTCGATCCCCTCTGCTTTCTCCTCACCACCTCGCTCGCTTCCGCCTCCTCGCCATGGCCCCTCGCAATCGCTCCTCCTCTGCATCGCGTCGCCTTCCACCATCAAGAGCCGACCTCGTCCGGATCGGTCGGGCCCTGCCATGGCCGTGTCTCCTTGCTGCCAAGGCCCCGCCGCCAAGTCCCGCCTGCGTCGTCTTGTCAAGCACCAGGACGAACAGCAGCAGCAGCTCCTCACGCCTCGTCCACGTCGACGAAAGGTGTGCCCTGGACCTCTTTACCCTCACCGGAGCGAGCTCGACCTCGTGCACCGTCGTAGAAACTTCGTCGCCGTCAGCCGATGCAGCAGCACCACCGCAGCTCCGCCCCGACCTCCGCGACCAGCGCCTCCACTACCTCCCCGTCGCTGCGCGTGCCTCCTCATCGTCGCCTTGCTGCTGCCGGACCCCAAGTTCTCCTTCCACCCCAATGGCGCCCAAGGTCCCATGTCGCCATGGCCTCTGTTGATGTTGTGCTGTTGCTCCACACACGCCCCTGTTTGCTGCTTCGACTCCCTGCCCGAGCTCCATTTTTCATCATGGATGTGGGGTAGCTGCTGAACCTCGCCATGGTTTTGTCCAACACCGCAAGTCCGACGCCAGGAGCACCTCAAGTTCGACTACATGTAACAGCAAGTACCACTACGGCCGGAGACCTCGGACCTGTCAAGTACCCCTACACACGAATACGCCAAGGTGGACTACGCTCGATGATGTGACAAGTTCCTCCACCGATGACTCGAATGGCTACAAAACGTGAACCACTACCGTCGACCCGCAAAGACCCCATGGACATCAAGTTCTGTGTCATGGACCCCGAACCTCTACGAAAACGTGTATGACTACTTCCGTGGCCGAAGACCCGTGTACAACTACCATCGCCGAAGGCCGTCGAGTGAACGTCTACCCACATCGTGTATTTGACCAAGTTCGATAACGACCTCCGAAAAAAACTCGGATTCGCCAAGTTCTACTATCGTCGCCCTCGGAAACCTTGGATTTGTCAAGTACCTCTCCGAAAACGAACGTGAACCACTACTTCCCTCGAAGACCCGTGAACGACTACTTCCACTACGAACTCGGTCCGTCCCGAAAATGCACGCTTCAAAGGTATAACCGCCGAGACGATGACCCGTGGAACGAATGCATGTTGGTGATGTATGAGATGCTCGTGCTTGCTCCATGCTCGAATTGTTGGTGCACGTTGCCCCTCTTTTGCCTTGTCACCGTCGTCGAACCGTGGGAACCCGGTAACCGAGATCACCCCACCATATTTTGACACGCCCCCATCACTTTTCCTTTTGCACCGGCATCTCAATCGAGTTACTGGAACCGGAATGTTGTCGTGGCACCATTTTCGTTGTCGTTGCCGTGGCACCCCTTTCGTTTTCGCCACGATGACAAATGCCTCATATCTTATCATGTCAACGTTTTCATAAATACTGCATAAAACTTGCACATGTCATTCGCATCATGATAATAACATTTAAATGTTTAAAATTGTTGTTGCACCAAATTGATAATATGCTCATGGGGTTTTACCAGAATTGTTGTTTGTTACTTCCGGCCTCATTTAAACTTGACTAGATAGGTAGTTTTACTTTGCTTCACCCTCTTGCCATGCTAACAACAATTAATCTTGTTGGGTACATAAACGAGATCGAACTAAATAACTTGAATGTGGTGTTTCATCAATATGCAACTCGTTGCATATTGAGCTCCACTTAATTTGTAGGATTGCTTGTGCACTTTGCCATGCCATGCTTCATTAAATCGGACATGCATCATACTTGTTTGTGCATCATGCCATGGTCATGTGTTGGTTGTTTACTATGTTGTGTGCTTCTTTCCGGTGTTGCTTCTTCGGGTTGGTTCCGGTAACATCGCGTTTGTGAAGACCCGTTCGTCTACGTCCATTTGTCTTCTTCATGGACTCGTCCTTCTTCCTTGTGGGATCTCAGGCAAGAGGACCATACCCTCAAAATCACTTCTATCTTTGCTTTCTTAGTTGCTCGCTCTTTTGCTATGCCTATGCTGCGATACCTACCACTTGCTTATCATGCCTCCCATATTGTTGAACCAAGCCTCTAACCCACCTTGTCCTAGCAAACCATTGTTTGGCTATGTTACCGCTTTGCTCAGCCCCTCTTATAGCATTGTTAGCTGCAGGTGAAGATTGAAGTTTGTTCCTTATTGGAACATGGATATGTTGTTCCTGGTTGGAACATGTTTACTTGTTGGGATATCACCATATATCATATTTAATTAATGCATCTATATACTTGGTAAAGGGTGGAAGGCTTGGCCTTATGACTGGTGTTTTGTTCCACTCTTGCCGCCCTAGTTTTCCATCATATTGGTGTTATGTTCCCGGATTTTGCATTCCTTATGCGGTTGGGTTATAATGGGAACCCCTTGACAGTTCGCCTTGAGTAAAACTCCTCCAGCAATGCCCAACATTGGTTTTACCATTCGCCACCTAGCCTTTTCTTTCCCTTGGGTTCTGCAGACTCAAGGGTCATCTTATTTAAACCCCCCGGGCCAGTGCTCCTCTGAGTGTTGGTCCAACCTGTCAGCTGCCGGTGGCCACCAGGGGAAACTCTGGGCTGGCCTATCCGTACCTAAGACAATCTGAGTGTGCCCTGAGAAAGAGATATGTGCAGCTCCTATCAGGATTTGTCGGCACATTCGGGCGGTGTTGCTGGTTTAGTTTTACCTTGTCGAAATGTCTTGTAACCGGGATTCCGAGTCTAATCGGGTCTTCCCGCTAGAAGGAATATCCTTCGTTGACCGTGAGAGCTTGTCATGGGCTAAGTTGGGACCCCCTGCAGGGATTTGAACTTTCGAAAGCCGTGCCCGCGGTTATGGGCAGATGGGAATTTGTTAATGTCCGGTTGTAGAAAACCTGAAGTTGACCTTAATTAAAATGCATCAACCGCGTGTGTTACCGTGATGGTCTCTTCTCGGCGGAGTCCGGGAAGTGAACACGGTATTGGAGTTATGCTTGACGTAGGTTGTTCTAGGATCACTTCTTGATCATAGATTTCTCGAACGTGCTTGCCTTCTCTTCTCGCTCTCTTTTGCGTATATGTTAGCCACCAAATATGCTAGTCGCTTGCTGCAGCTCCACCTCATACCTTTACCTTAGCCATAAGCTTAAATAGTCTTGATTGCGAGGGTGTGAGATTGCTGAGTCCCCGTGACTCACAGATACTTCCAAAACCAGCTTGCAGGTGCCGATGAGTGCGTGCAGGTGACGCAACCAAGCTCAGGAGGAGCTCGATGAAGATCTTGCCCATTGCGTTGTCTCGTTCTAGTTGACTAGTAGTAGAGCCCGGTTGGGGTCGATCGGGGACCGTGTCGCATTTGGGGTTCTTCTTTTATTTTGGTTCCGTAGTCGGACCTTGATTTTATCTGATTGATGTAATGTTTTAATTCATGTATTGTGTGAAGTGGCGATTGTAAGCCAACTATGTATATCTTTTCCCTTATTGTATTACATGGGTTGTTTGCGAAGATTACCTCACTTGCGACATTGCTTTCATTGCGGTTATGCCTCTAAGTCGTGCTTCGACACGTGGGAGATATAGCCGCATCGAGGGCGTTACAAAGGAAGAACTTCAGCTCACCCATCATGGACATCTGATATTGCTCTTGCATCATATATCCAAACTCTTCACTGTATTTCTGATTGGTGCAGCCGAAAATAATGTCATCCACATATATTTGGCACACAAACAGTTCACCATCATATGTCTTCGTGAAGAGAGTGGGGTCGAGGGAACCAGATTTGAAGCCTTTGCTTTTCAGGAAGTCTTTGAGTGTGTCATACCAAGCCCGAGGGGCTTGTTTGAGGCCATACAGTGCCTTGTTGAGCTTGTACACCATGTCAGGATGTTTTGGATCTTCAAAGCCAGGTGGTTGTGCAACATACACTTCTTCTTCAATCTTTCCATTAAGAAAAGCGCTCTTCACATCCATTTGATATAGAAGTATGTTGTGATGATTTGCATAGGCCAGCAGTATGCGTATGGCTTCAAGTCTAGCCACAGGAGCAAATGTTTCATCGAAGTCAATCCCTTCAACTTGAGTGTATCCTTGAGCAACGAGACGAGCTTTGTTTCTGACAACTTGACCATGCTCATCTTGCTTGTTGCGATATATCCATTTGGTGCCTATTATATTGTGCTTCCGAGGATCAGGACGCTTAACCAGTTCCCATACATTATTCAGCTCAAACTGTTGAAGCTCTTCTTGCATAGCTTGAATCCATTCAGGTTCCATGAAGGCTTCATCAACTTTCTTGGGTTCTGTTATTGAGACGAATGCGAAGTGCCCACAGAAATTTGCTAGCTGTGTTGCCCTTGAACGAGTGAGTGGACCTGGTGCATTGATGCTATCAATTATTCTCTTAATCTGCACTTCATTTGCAACACGAGGATGTACAGGACGAAGATTTTGCTCTTGCTGATCATTGTCATTGTTAGAGGGATTGTCTTCAGGCATTGTCTTCAGGTTGATCACGTGCGGAGATGATAAGTTCATCTTCAGGTTGAGCTTCAGAAGGTATGATTTCTCCAGTTCCCATAAGTTTGATTGATTCACTGGATGGAACTTCATCTAGCACATTTGGCAGGTGCTCTCTTTGTGAGCCGTTAGTCTCATCGAACCGCACATCCACTGTTTCAACCACTTTATAATGAAAGAGATTGAAGACTCTGTAGGAGTGCGAATCCTTTCCATATCCAAGCATAAAACCCTCATGTGCTTTTGGTGCAAATTTTCAAGTGTGATGTGGATCCTTGATCCAGCACCTGGCGCCAAATACTCTGAAGTAACTGACATTTGGCTTCTTGCCAGTAAGGAGCTCATAGGATGTCTTGTTTAGAAGCTTGTGAAGATAAACACGGTTGATGATATGGCATGCAGTGTCAATGGCTTCAGGCCAGAATTTTCTTGGAGTCTTGTATTCATCAAGCATCGTCTGAGCCATCTCAATAAGTGTTCTGTTCTTGCGTTCGACGACGCCATTCTGCTGTGGCATGTACGGAGTTGAGAATTCATGTGTGATGCCCAAAGTATCAAGATATGTATCTTGGCTAGTGTTCTTGAATTCAGTGCCATTGTCACTTCTGATGTGATTTATCTTGGCGCCATAGTTGTTCATTGCTCGATTGGCGAAGTGTCTGAAGACATCCTGCACTTCAGTCTTGTAAAGGATTATATGCACCCAAGTATATTTGAATAATCATCAACAATGACAAAGCCATAGAAACAAGCAGTAGTAGTAAGAGTTGAGTAATGAGTGGGACCGAAAAGATCCATGTGTAGCAGTTCGAAGGGTTGAGTCGTTGTCATGATTGTCTTCGAGGGATGCTTGGCCCTCGTCATCTTTCCCGCTTCACAGGCACCGCATAAGTGATCCTTCTTGAACTTGACGCCCTCGATGCCTATGACATGCTTCTTCCTTGCAAGGGTGTGGAGGTTCCTCATGCCAGCATGCCCTAGCCTTCGATGCCAGAGCCACCATTTAGAAGATTTTGCTAGAAGACATACGGCAAGTTGTGGTCCTGCTGAGAAATCTACCACGTACAAATCATCTTTCCGATACCCTTCAAACACTAGAGACTTGTCAGATTCCATTAGTAGAAGGCAACGATATTTTCCAAACATCACAATCATGTTTAAATCGCAAAGCATTGAGACAGACATTAAGTTGAAACCAAGGGATTCAACAAGCATGACTTTATCCATGTGTTGATCCTTTGAGATTACAACTCTACCTAGACCCAATACCTTGCTTTTACCAGTGTCAGCAAAGGTGATGTGACTTTTGTAAGATGGATGTAAAGTTGAGTCCATGAGAAGGCTTTGCTTGCCAGTCATGTGATTTGTACACCCACTATCAACAATCCATTCTGAAGCAGCTGGTGTCGTACCCTACAGTGCAGTTAGGGGGATAGGCTTCATGAAGAGAATTGTGAAGCAAAAACATTTGACGAACCAGTGGATTATTAAAGCTTAGATCGAGATTAGGACTAATAGGGCAAGTTGCAAGCGATTCAGGAACAAAGTATATAATAAGACCATTTGGGCATTTGATCTTGCGCCCTAAAAGATGTTTAAGGTCCCCAGCAATAGTGTCATACGATTTTGGTTTTCGGCTGGAGACCTTTCCCTGCAAAAGAGAGTTAGGCTTTCTTAGCCACCCACATCTTCAGGGGTGGCTTTGAAGCAATAAGTCTAAGTGTAGCATCTGAGAACTTTGGCTTTGGAGCCCTAACAAAAAGTCTTGCAGGTGGACAATAGTACTCATAAGAATAAGCAGAATAGTTCTTGGTCTTATGAACATGGCGGTTTGATGGACCGCGCTCATATTCATAGGCCTGAGTATGGCTTCCTTGCAAAACATTTGCGTTAGTGTGACTCAGGTGAGTCCTCTATCTGTATGAAGCCTTTGGACCATATGAAGCCTGTGGTCTGGGGTTTGTCTTCTTCACTTGTGGTGTCATGATGACATTCACAGGAAGATTCTCGAAACACCTTTTAGGCACCCAGATCTTCTTCATAGGCGGTCCATTCCTGCAGTTAGTAGCAATGTACCTGGCAAACACTTCACCATTCTGATTCTTAAACAGTTTATAGTTTCCATCAAAGAATTCATCAATAACAATGGGATTAGCACAAGTGAAGCCAGATAGGGTGGATGGATCCACTGAAGGTTCCTTTGCAGCAAACCATGTGGTTTTGGGGTACTACTCAGGTTTCCAGTAGGAGCCATCAACATTCATTTTCCTTTCGAACCCGACACCCTCTTTCCTAGGGTTTCGGTTCAGGATCTGCCTTTTGAGGACATCACATAGTGTCTGGTGCCCTTTGAGACTTTTGTACATCCCTGTTTCAAGCAGTGTCTTCAACCTAGCATTCTCATCAGCAATAGCAGTGGTATCCTCAGCAGAGGGGTTAGTTACCACATCAACAGTTGAAGACAGTGCAATAGTGGCAGCAGTAGAACAATTAGCAACAGAAGTAGAGTTATCACGCTCAAGGCATTTAAGACATGGTGGTTCAAATCCTTCCTGAGCTGAACTGATCTGTTCGGCGCGAAGTGACTTGTTTTCCTTTTGAAGACCTTCATGAGTCGTTCTCAATTTCTCGAGTTCTTCATGAGTTGTTGAGAGTGTTTCATGACGACTTTCAAGTTCCTCATACTTAATATGAAGATTTTTTATGTCTTCAATTAAGGACTGAGATCGAGTCATTTCAGCGTCCAACAGGTCATCGCTTTTTTCTAACAGTTTTTGAATATGTTCCATAGCTTTCTATTGCTTAGTGACAAGGGAAGCAAGTTTTGCATAGCTGGGTCCAAATTCATCACCAGATTCATCATCACTGGATTCAGATAGATAACATTCAATTACCTTAGCATCATTTGCCATAAGGCATGATGCAGAAGATGATGATTCTGGTTCGAATGTCATCGCTTTGAGAGACTCCTTAAAGTCCTTGAACTGAGGATCATGACGAGTTCGATGACCCTCATAGACCTCAGAGAGACGGTCCCAGATGAGCTTCGCATGATCGAGATGCATGATATTCCTAAACTGATTTTGAGATAGACAGGAGCAGATGACGTCCTTCGCTGTGAGGTTGAGAAGAGTGTACTTGCGAATGTCATCAGCTTCTGCCATCTTGCACAGATCGGTCAGACCAATCTTAGTGACTGTCCACAGCTCACTATTTGTTGCCATGAGGCGCTTCTTCATCATGGCCTTCCACTTGGGATACTCGTGACCGTCAAAGATGGGGCATGACACAGTCTTCATACCTGTGGTCGACATAACTAAAACTCCAGGCGGTTAAACCAAAATCACACAGAACAAGGGAGTACCTTGCTCTGATACCAATTGAAAGTGTGTTATATCGACAAGAGGGGGGGTGAATAGGCGATTTTTATGAAAGTCTTCAAAACATGGAAGTTTCGAAGACAAATGATAGAAATAAACCTATTACCATGCAGTGGAAGGTAGACTACACTAGGCATACCATAGTCAAGCATTTAATGAAGTGAAACCACAATGACCAATAGCAGCTAGGCAGTAAGGATCAGGTACACAGTGAAGACAAATAGATAAAGCAAATAGGCACTGACTTCACAAGAGCCAACTGTAGATAAAGAGATGGGAAGGATAGAACCAGTGTGCGTGATGAAGACAAAGGTTTGGTAGACCAGTTCCAACTGCGGTGACAGTTGTACGTCTGGTTAGGGCGGATAGGTATTTAAACCTGAGGACACTCAGTCCCGAACACTTAGTCCTGAACACACAACTCAGGACACTTAGTCCTAACCGTATTCCCCTTGAGCTAAGGTCACACAGACCTCGCCCAATCACTCTGGTAAGTCTTCAAGGTAGACTTCCAAACCTTCACAGACTTCGTTGACTCTTGGATGCTCAGAACGCGACGCCTAACCGGTTGGAGGATTCACAGTCCTCAAGTGTAATAAGTCTTCAGATCACACAGACAAGAAGACTTAAGTGATGCCTAACACTCTTTGGCTCTGGGTGGTTAGGGCTTTATCCTCTCAAGGAATTCTCTCTCATAGGCTTCGAGGTGGGTTGCTCTCAAATGACAAAAGCCGTACTTTAACTCTGAGCAGCCAACCGTTTATGGCTGTAGGGGGTGGGCTATTTATAGCCACTAGGCAACCCGGCCTGATTTGTTCGAAATGACCCTGGGTCACTAAGGAACTGACACGTGTTCCAGCGGTCAGATTTCAAACACACACGGCAACTTTACTTGGGCTACAAGAAAAGCTAACTTGTCCAACTCTGGACAAGATTTGCTCTCATATTCTTCACTGAAGACATAGGATTTTAGTTAAGCATCACTTCAGTCATTCTGACTAGTTCTCTTGGACCCCACTTAACAGTACGGTGGTTCCTATGACTCAACAAAGAAGAAAAAGAACTAGGAAAGATCTAAGTCTTCGCGCTCCATAGTCTTCATGCGATGTCTTCTCTTGTCATAGTCTTCAATGTGAATGTCTTCACATACCACCTTTGACTTCAATGTCTTCATACATTTTTAGGGGTCATCTCTGGTAGGAAAACCGAATCAATGAGGGACTTCGACCTGTGTTATCCTGCAATTCTCACAAACACATTAGTCCCTCAACTAGGTTTGTCGTCAATACTCCAAAACCAACTAGGGGTGGCACTAGATGCACTTACAGTTTGGCACCATAGAAATGACGTGATCTTCACAAAAGGTAAAGCGAAAATTTCCCATTATGCTCATTTTCTGCAAAACTACCTTGTAAACCTCCACTTGATTGCGGACGGAACTTCTGAGATAGATCGAAAAGGGAAAAGTCTGATGGATAAATTGCCATCTGTGGAACAACATGATAACACAA
This sequence comes from Triticum urartu, assembly GCF_003073215.2. Lineage (NCBI taxonomy): Eukaryota > Viridiplantae > Streptophyta > Magnoliopsida > Poales > Poaceae > Triticum > Triticum urartu. The sequence goes on along the minus strand of NC_053028.1, from coordinate 665,060,944 downwards.
AGGAAAAATGATGGAAAAAGCCAGAGCTCGGATGGGCTAAGGTCAATGTTGATGGAAGTTTTTTGGAGGAAAGTAGGAGTGGAGCCTGGGGTGCTATGATTCGACACCATGATGGAAGATTTTTTTATCAGGTTGGGATTATATACCACGGTGCAACGGAGTGGACTGGGCGGAAGCAATGGCTTGCCTAGAAGGACTACTTAGGGAGTCCTGGATTAGGGGGTGTTCGGATAGCCAAACTATACCTTCAAACCGGACTCCTGGACTATGAAGATACAAGATTGAAGACTCCGTCTCGTGTCCGGAAGGGATTTTCCTTGGCGTGGAAGGCAAGCTTGGCGATACGGATGTTCAGATCTCCTACCATTGTAACCGACTCTATGTAACCCTAACCCTATCCGGTGTCTATATAAATCGGAGAGTTTTAGTCCGTAGGACAACATACACATCAACAATCATACCATAGGCTAGCTTCTAGGGTTTAGCCTCTCTGATCTCGTGGTAGATCAACTCTTGTACTACCCATATCATCAATATTAATCAAGCAGGGCGTCGGGTTTTACCTCCATCGAGAGGGCCCGAACCTGGGTAAAACTTCGTGTCCCCTGCCTCCTGTTACCATCCGGCCTAGACGCACAGTTCGGGACCCCCTACCCGAGATCCGCCGGTTTTGACACCGACATTGGTGCTTTCATTGAGAGTTCCTCTGTGCTGTCGCCGTCAGGCCCGATGGCTCCTACGATCATCAATGGCAATGCAGTCCATGGTGAGACCTTCCTCCCCGGACAGATCTTCGTCTTTGGCGGCTTTGCACTGCGGGCCGATTCACTTGACCATCTAGAGCAGATCGAAAGCTACGCCCCTGGCCGTCAGGTCATATTCGGAAGTTTAAACTACACAGCCGACATCAGCGGGGACTTGATCTTCGACGGATTCGAACCACTGCCGAGCGCGTCGCACTGTCACGACGAGCATGATCTAGCTCTGTCGCCGAACAGAGCCCTGGAGGCCGCACCCGCATCGGCTCCGACCCCTAGTTCGGAGCCGGCCGCGTCGATCGAGGACGGGCGGTTGGACGCCACCTCGGGGGTTGCGATCCCAATGGCGGTTGAGCCGAACACCAGCCCCATACTCTACAAGACTCGTGACTCCATGGAGCCGGATTCTTCTCCGGACTCCAAACTCTCCACGTCCCTGCCGAGCGAATCCGATTGGGCGCCGATCATGGAGTTCACGGCCGCGGACGTCTTTCAGCACTCGCCTTTCGGCGATATCTTGAAATCACTAAAGTCTCTCTCTTTGTCAGGAGAGCCCTGGCCGGACTACGGTCAGCAAGGTTGGGGTACGGACGATGAATAAATTCAAAACCCACCCACCACCCACTTTGTAGCCACTGTCGACAACTTAACCAACATGCTCAACTTCGACTCCGAAGACATCGACGGTATGGACACCGATGAAGGAGATGATGAAGAACCAGCGCCTACTAGGCCCTGGAAAGCTACCTCGTCATATGACATATACATGGTGGACACCCCAAAAGAGGGAGAGGGCGATGGAACAGCGGAGGATGACCCCTCCAAGAAACAGCAAAAGCGCCGGCGTCAGCAGCGCCGCTCAAAATCCCGCCAACACAAAAATGGCGATTCCAGCATGGGAGATAATAATACCCCGGAAAGCGCCGAAGAACATCCCCCCGAGCAAGATTTAGCACAGGAGGATGGAGAAACCAGCCCTCATGAGAGAGCGGCTGACAGAGAGGTCGAGGACGATAATTGTATGCCTCCCTCCGAAGACGAGGCAAGCCTCGACGACGACGAATTCGCCGTGCCAGAGGATCCCGTCGAACAAGAGCGTTTTCAACGCAGGCTTATGGCCACAGCAAGAAGCCTCAAGAAAAAACAGCAACAGCTTAACGCCGATCAAGATCAGCTAGTCGATAGATGGACTCAAGTCCTTGCGACCGAAGAGCATAAACCCGAACGCCCCTCCAAGTGCTACCCGAAGCGCAGGTTGCTACCCCGATTAGAGGAGGAAGCACTCGACGCGGCCGACAGGCCACCTCGTGGCCGCGACAGAGAGGCCTCATGGCCCTCCACCCAAGCCGCACCCCGTACCAAGGCACGGGAATATGCGCCGGACTTACGAGACATGTTGGAGGACAAGGCAAGGCAAACAAGGTCGATCTACAGATCGCGTAGGCGCCCCACGGCTCGAGACGATAACTGTCACGCCGGCCACACATTCGGCAGGGCCGAGCACAGTAGACAAAGCTCATTGGAGCTACGTCATGATATCGCCCAGTACAGAGGCGCCGCACACCCATTGTGCTTAACAGACGAAATAATGGATCATCAAATCCCCGAGGGTTTCAAACCCGTAAACATCGAATCATATGATGGCTCAACAGATCCTGCGGTATGGATCGAGGATTATATCCTTCATATCCACATGGCCCGCGGCGATGATTTCCACGCCATCAAATACCTCCCACTCAAGCTTAAAGGACCAGCCAGACAGTGGCTTAACAGCCTGCCAACAGGGTCAAGCAGCTGTTGGGAGGACCTGGAAGCCGCATTCCTCGACAATTTCCAGGGCACTTATGTGCGACCCCCAGACGCTGACGACCTAAGCCACGTAATTCAGCAGCCAGACGAATCGGCCAGGCAATTCTGGACACGGTTCCTAACAAAGAAAAATCAAATACTCGACTGTCCGGACGCAGAGGCCTTAGCAGCCTTCAAGCATAATATCCGTGACGAATGGCTTGCCCGGCACCTAGGACAGGAGAAGCCAAAATCTATGGCAGCACTCACGGCACTCATGACCCGCTTTTGCGCGGGAGAAGACAGCTGGCTTGCTCGTAGCAACAATATGACCAAGAACCCTGGTCGTTCGGACACCAGGGACATTAGTGGCAGGTCGCATCGCAACGAGCAGAAGCGCAACGACGACAATGCTAAGGATACGACAGTTAATGCCGGATTCAGAGGCTCCAAATCTAGTCAGCGGAAAAAGTCATTCAAAAGGAATCCTAGGGGCCCGTCCAGCTTGGACCAAATACTCGACCGCTTGTGCCAAATACATGGCACCCCCGAAAAGCTGGCCAATCACACCAACAGGGACTATTGGGTGTTCAAGCAGGCAGGCAGATTAAGTGCCGACAATCAAGACAAGGGGCTGCATAGCGATGACGACGAGGAGCCCCGGCCGCCGAACAACAATGGACAGAAGGGTTTTCCCCGACAAGTGCGGACGGTGAACATGATATACGCCAACACGTCCCCAAAAGGAAGCGGAAGAGCGCGTTACGAGACATATACGCGGTAGAGCCAGTCGCCCCAAAGTTCAACCCATGGTCCTCCTGCCCGATCACCTTTGATCGACGAGACCATCCTACTAGCACCCGCCATGGCAGATTCGCCGCATTTGTTCTCGACCCAATCATTGATGGATTTCATCTCACTAGAGTCCTTATGGACGGCGACAGTAGCTTGAACCTGCTTTACCAGGATATAGTGCGGAAAATGGGCATAGATCCCTCGAGGATTAAGCCCACCAAAACGACCTTTAAAGGCGTAATACCAGGTGTAGAGGTCAGCTGCATAGGCTTGGTCACACTTGAAGTGATCTTCGGATCTCCGGATAGTTTCCGAAGCGAGGAGTTAATCTTCGACATAGTCCCGTTCCGCAGTGGTTATCACGCACTGCTCGGGCGAACCGCATTCGCCAAGTTCAATGCGGTCCCGCACTACGCATACCTTAAGCTCAAGATGCCAGTCCCTCGAGGAGTAATTACGGTCAATGGAAACACTGAACGCTCCCTCCGAACGGAGGAGCACACGGCGGCCCTTGCAGTGGAAGTACAAAGCAGCCTCTCCAGGCAGTTCTCCAGTCCGGCCATTAAACGTCCGGACACAGTCAAGCGCGCCCGGAGTAACCTACAACAAGACCGCCTGGCACGTTCCGAGCAGGTGTAGCAATGCGGCCCCAACCCCAACCCCCGCAAAAAGGCGACGCCAGTACTTCGCGTCCATAACTACGCTCTAGAAATACCAAGGGCATAGGGGGAGGGGCACCATTACGGCACGCCCAAAACACGGCTTAAACCGCACCAGGGGCTGCCAATTTTTTTTACTTTTCTCTTACTTCCAGGACTCTACTCTTCGGAAGGCTTGTTCGGCACTTTAATTGCCACACAAACGATGCAAGAACCAGGGAAGCAGACAAGCCATGCCACATTACGGAAATCACAGGTGGTCTCTATCACGAGCAGTATACCTGTTTCGCATACTATTCCGCAGCTTGCCCCTGGAGCAGACATGTTAAATAGTCCAACTTTTCGTTTATCGCATTACTTGTATCGTTCTGCTTTGATCGCAGCTATTTTAATGAACAATGCATAGCCTTTGTCTATTTTTTGCATTACCTTTTTTATATATATGTTCCTTAATGACATGTCGCACCTGTACACTTTGGTACGGCCAAAATACGCCAGGGGCTTCAGTACCCCTCAACACGGTGTAAAAAGTCCGAACACTTTAACAAGTGCGGCACCCTGAACTTATAGCATTATATGCATCGGCTCCGAATCATGTCTTGGGTCAATAGTTGGGTTTGCCCGGCTCCTATGTTTTGGTGCCTTACGTTCCGCTATATCGGCAAAGGTAGCACTAGGAGAACCACTGCGATTGTGCCCCAGTTAAGCTGGGTCGAGCACCTCAGTCGAGAAAGCTAAAACTGACCGTCATGATGAGGCGAGAGCTGGTCGCTGTTCCAGAGGTCTTTTCGAGTCCTTAAAGACTTATGCCGCTTAGGGCGAGGAGTCGGCTCTATCCGGCCAAGGCATGGATAGCGCCCCGAACTCGGTCTTCCGAATACTAGGGGCTTCACCGAAATTTAAAATGATAGAATTCTATGGCTAAGTGAGAGTGTTCACGCATTATAGTCCGATTGCCTCGTTCGTTGGGCTGAGCGCCTCCCTCGAAGGACCCAAACATGGGAAAAAGAGCGCCCAGGTTTATCCCCGAACACCCTAGCACTAGCGGCAAGGCGGCAGAAGCCGACGACTCGCCATCTCTCAGTATTGATAAACAGCCGCACAGAAGGTAATATTTTAAATTCAAGCAGCATTACTTAGCGCATATGAACAAGTTTTCAGTGCACGAGATAACACGAGCGGGTTTTACTCAAAAAATACATCCTTGGTACATTCATCCGCAACAAGGCGGGAACCCTTCAGAACATCCTTATAATAATTCTCGGGCTTGCGATGCTCTTTCCCCGGCGGTGGCCCGTCCTTCACAAGCTTCTCCGCATCCAGCTTGCCCCAGTGCACCTTAGCACGGGCAAGGGCCCTATGGGCACCCTCAATGCAGACGGAGCGCTTGATGTCTTCAAGCCTCGGACAGGCCTCCACCAGCCGCCGCACCAGCCCGAAGTAGCTCCCAGGCAGAGCCTCTCCAGGCCACAGCCGAACTAGGAGGCCCTTCATGGCCTGTTTGGCCGCCTTGTGGAGCTCGACCAGTTGCTTCAGCTGGTCGTTTAGGGGCACGGGGTGTCCGGCCTCAGCGTACTGAGACCAGAACACATTCTCCGTCGAGCTGCCCTCCTCGGCTCGATAGAATGCGGCGGCATCGGATACACTCCGGGGAAGATCTACGAATGCTCCTGGAGAGCTCCGGATTCGGGTAAGTAACAGGTAACTCACGTTTATGTGTCTGCTTTGCATAAAGAATGTCTTACCCGCCGCAATCTTCTTCTCCTCATCCAACTCCTGGAGGGTCTTCTGGGATTCGGCCTTGGCAGATTTGGCATTTTCAATAGCCACCGCAAGCTCGGACGCTTGCGTCTTCGAGTCATGCTCCAAACTCTCATGTTTTTCCATGAGAGCCTGAAGCTCTTGCCGCACCTTGCCAACCGCAGCCTCATACCTCTCCCGCTCGGTGCGCTCCGCGGCCGCACTCTTCTCGGCCTCGAGCAGTGATTGCTTAAGGGTCGCCACCTCAGACGTGGCCCCTACAATAGCCATGTCAATCCTGTCATTTTTTGCAATTGCACCTTTTTTATATACATATTCAAACAGGGTATCTCTTACCTTCCTTCTCCTCGAGCTGCTTCTTGGCACGCCCGAGCTCTTGCTCAGACTTCTCGAGGCTCTGCTTCAGCACGTCCACTTCCGCAGTCAGTGCGGCGGACGCTACCAGAGAAGCCTGCATACGCATATTGACTCCTTTTGTTAGACTCTTGCGAATTCTTTGATCATCTATTCGACTTTTCTTCCCGAACGCCCAACAGAGCATCAGGGGCTACTGTCTATGTGGTAACATTATTTGAACATTCTTTACTTACCTCAAAGCCTGTTAAAAGGCTTGTACAAGCTTCAGTCAGTCCGCTTTTGGCGGACTGAACCTTCTGGATCACCGCACTCATAATAGTGCGGTGCCCCTCGTCGATGGAGGCACCTTGGAGCACCTCCAACATATTGTCCGGCGCCTCCGGCTGGACGGAGGTCACCAGCACGGTAGGCTTGCTCCTCTTGGAAGGAGGTCGCCCGCCGGACTCTGGAACCCTTGAAGATTCTGGAGCTGTGTCCGGCCTTAAGCCGGACTTGGAGCCCTGGGGGGTTTCCTCCCCTTTACTCCTGGAGTCCGGGAAGTCGCCTTGCGGCGCCTCCAGGACCACCTCCTCCCTGCTTGGAACCTGTTGGGACAACACTTCGGTGTCGCCCGTAGGGCGTGGGGAGGAAGCCGTCGGAAGCGAGTTCACCTCCGACGAGTCCAGTGAGCCGCTCGACGATGCGTCGAGCCGGTCTTTGGGTGGGCTGCATAAACACATTCGACATAAGGGAAAGTTGTGCAATAAACAAATACTACGAGTCACTCCGGTATCCGGATACTTACGATTTCACCAGGGGCTGCCACTCCTCTTCGCTGTCGTCGGCGTCGGTGCAGCAGTCCGGAGGAAGGGTTTTCCCCTTCTTGGACCCTCCGGCCTCCTCAGAGAGGGCGGCCTTCCTTTTCTTCTCTCCTCCCGCTGGAGGGGGAGAGGTCTCTTCTTCTTCCTCCTCGTCTTCACGAGAGGAAGGCGCTTTGGGACCGTCGGATGACGAGTCCGACACCTCCTGGCGTCGGGCACTCTTTCGAGTCCCCGTGGCCCTTTTCATGGCCTTCTTCTCCGGCACCACATAGGGCGCCGGAATCAGCAGCTTCGCCAAGCGAGCGTCCACTGGGCCTTCGGGCAGAGGAGCCGGACAGTTGATCTGTCCGGACGTCGCCACCCAATCCTATCAAAGATAAGGGAACTCAGATCCCGCATAGAGTCAAACTATGAAAAATTGATACCCTGTAAAAGGACAAAAACGGCTTACCGCATGAGCGTGATGCTGAGTACTGAATCTGCGATCCTCGGCAGCGGATGCGGGAGCCTCGGCGCCCTTGAAAAGTATCCTCCAAGCATCTTCGTATGTCGTGTCAAAGAGCCTGTTTAGAGTTTGATGCTGCGCCGGGTCGAACTCCCACAGGTTGAAGGCCCATCATTGACACGGGAGGATCAGGCGGATGAGCATAACCTGGACTATGTTGACAAGCTTGAGCTTCTTGTCCACCAGGGTTTGGATGCATGTTTGGAGTCCAGTCAGCTCTCCTTTTTTACCCCACGACAGGCCGGTCTCCTTCCAGGAGGTGAGCCGCGTAGGGGGTCCGGACCGAAACTCAGGGGGCTGCGACCCATTCGGGGTCGCACGGCTCGGTAATGTAGAACCACCCCTATTGCCACCCCTTCAGGGTCTCCACAAAGAAGCCCTCGAGCCACAGGACGTTGGCCATCTTGCCAACCATGGCACCGCCGCACTCCGCCTAGCTGCCGCGCACCACCTTTGGCTTGATGTTGAAGGTCTTTAGCCATAAGCCGAAATGAGGGCGGATGCGGAGGAAAGCCTCGCACACGACGATAAATGCCGAGATGTGGAGGATGAAGTTCGGGGCCAGATCGTGGAAATCCAGGCCGTAGTAGAACATAAGCCCCCGGACAAATGGATGCAGAGCGAAGCCCAGTCCGCGGAGGAAATGGGGGAGAAATACCATCCTATCATGGGGCCTAGGAGTGGGGATGAGCTGCCCCTTCTCGGGGAGTCGGTGCGCGATGTCGCTGGCCAGGTATCCGGCCTTCCTCAGCTTTTTTTATGTGTCCCTCCATGATGGAGGAGACCATCCACTTGCCTCCCGCTCTGGACATGACTGGAGAAGGTTGAGGTGGTAGTGTGGACTTGGGTGCTGGAGCTCGAGTGCGCAAGAATGGATAGGCAGAGGAGGAAGAAGGCGTGGGTGAAAAGGTGGATCCTTATCCCCTTATATGGGTGGACGCGGTTATGTGTCCCCACCAGCCTGGTAAAACTTGCTTATCTCCAAGCGACGTAATCAAAGGCGCGGTTGGGTTACCCACACCCATATTGATGAGAATCCCAGAATGAAGGGACACGATCTCTGCTTTGACAAGGCGTGCCAAGGAAACCGCCTCGCATAACGCGCTGAGAGCCGGACACTATCTTTGTGTTCAAAATCTTCTATGAAGTACTTGGAGGAGGAACCCGCCTTGCAATGCCGAAGACAATTTGCGCGCCGGACTCGTCGTCATTGAAGCCTGGTTCAGGGGCTACTGAGGGAGTCCTGGATTAGGGGGTGTTCGGATAGCCGAACTATACCTTCAAACCGGACTCTGGACTATGAAGATACAAGATTGAAGACTCCGTCCCGTGTCCGAAAGGGATTTTACTTGGCGTGGAAGGCAAGCTTGGCGATACGGATGTCCAGATCTCCTACCATTGTAACCGACTCTATGTAACCCTAACCCTATCCGGTGTCTATATAAACCGGAGGGTTTTAGTCCGTAGGACAACATACACATCAACAATCATACCATAGGCTAGCTTCTAGGGTTTACCCTCTCTGATCTTGTGGTAGATCAACTCTTGTACTACCCATATCATCAATATTAATCAAGCAGGACGTAGGGTTTTACCTCCATCGAGAGGGCCCGAACCTGGGTAAAACTTCGTGTCCCCTGCCTCCTGTTACAATCTGGCCTAGACGCACAGTTTCGTGTTGGAAATATGCCCTAGAGTCAATAATAAATTGGTTATTATTATATTTCCTTGTTCATGATAATCATTTATTATCCATGCTAGAATTGTATTGATAGGAAACTCAGATACATGTGTGGATACATAGACAACACCATGTCCCTAGTAAGCCTCTAGTTGACTAGCTCGTTGATCAATAAGATGGTTACGGTTTCCTGACCATGGACATTGGATGTCGTTGATAACGGGATCACATCATTAGGAGAATGCTGTGATGGACAAGACCCAATCCTAAGCCTAGCACAAAGATCGTGTAGTTCGTATGCTAAAGCTTTTCTAATGTCAAGTATCATTTCCTTAGACCATGAGATTGTGCAACTTCCGGATACCGTAGCAGTACTTTGGGTGTGCCAAACATCACAACGTAACTGGGTGGCTATAAAGGTACACTACAGGTATCTCCGAAAGTGTCTGTTGGGTTGGCACGAATCGAGACTGGGATTTGTCACTCCGTGTAAACGGAGAGGTATCTCTGGGCCCACTCGTTAGGACATCATCATAATGTGCACAATGTGATCAAGGAGTTGATCACGGGATGATGTGTTACGGAACGAGTAAAGAGAATTGCCGGTAACGAGATTGAACAAGGTATCGGGATACCGACGATCGAATCTCGGGCAAGTATCGTACCGCTAGACAAAGGGAATTGTATACGAGATTGATTGAATCATTGACATCGTGGTTCATCCAATGAGATCATCGTGGAACATGTGGGAGCCAACATGGGTATCCAGATCCCGCTGTTGGTTATTGGCCGGAGAGTTGTCTCGGTCATGTCTGCATGGTTCCCGAACCCGTAGGGTCTACACACTTAAGGTTCGATGATGCTAGGGTTATAGGGAATAGATATACGTGGTTACCGAATGTTGTTCGGTGTCCCGGATGAGATCCCGGACATCAAGAGGAGTTCCGAAATGGTCCGGAGGTAAAGATTTATATATGGGAAGTCCTGTTTTGGTCACCGGAAAGGTTTCGGGTGCTATCGGTAACGTACCGGGACCACCGGGAGGGTCCCGGGGTCCACCAGGTGGGGCTACCTGCCCAGAGGGCTTCATGGGCCAAGTGTGAGAGGGGACCAGCCCCAGGTGGGCTGGTGCGCCCCCCCACCAGGGCCCAAGGCGAAGAGAGAAGGGAAAAGGGGGAAACCCTAGGCTCAGATGGGCCTAAGGCCCACCTAGTGGTGTGCCCCCCTCTCTCCCCCCTTGGCCGCCCCCCTAGATGGGATCTAGGGCTGGCCGCCACACCTAGGGGTGGAAACCTAGGTGGGGGCGCAGCCCCTCCCCTCCCCTATATATACTTGAGGTTTTGGGCTGCCATACACACGAGAACATCTCCTTCTTGGCGCAGCCCTACCCCTCTCCCTCCTCGTCTCTTGCGGTGCTTGGCGAAGCCCTGCTGGAGTACCACGCTCCTCCACCACCACCACGCCATCGTGCTGCTGCTGGATGGAGTCTTCCCCAACCTCTCCTTCTCCCCTTGCTGGCTCAAGGCGTAGGAGACGTCACCGGGCTGTACGTGTGTTGAACACGGAGGTGCCGTCCGTTCGGCACTAGGATCATCGGTGATTTGGATCACGACGAGTACGACTCCATCAACCCTGTTCACTTGAACGCTCCCGCTTAGCGATCTACAAGGGTATGTAGATGCACTCCCCTTCCCCTCGTTGCTAGATTACTCCATAGATTGATCTTGGTGATGCGTAGAAAATTTTGAATTTCTGCTACGTTCCCCAACAGTGGCATCATGAGCTAGGTCTATGTGTAGTTTCTATGCACGAGTAGAACACAAGTTGTTGTGGGCGTCGATTTTGTCAATTTGATTTCCGTTACTAGTCTTATCTTGATTCAGCGGCATTGTGGGATGAAGCGGCCCTGACTGACCTTACAGGTACTCTTACGTGAGACTGGTTCCACCGACTGACATGCACTAGTTGCATAAGGTGGCTAGCGGTTGTCTGTCTCTCCCACTTTAGTCGGATCGGATTCGATGAAAAGGGTCCTTATGAAGGGTAAATAGAAATTGGCATATCACGTTGTGGTTTTGGCGTAGGTAAGAAACATTCTTGCTAGAAACCTATAGCAGCCACGTAAAAAAACTTGCAACAACAATTAGAGGACGTCTAACTTGTTTTTGCAGCATATGCCTTGTGATGTGATATGGCCAAAAGGATGTGATGAATGATATATGTGATGTATGAGATTGATCATGTTCTTGTAATAGGAATCACGACTTGCATGTCGATGAGTATGACAACCGGCAGGAGCCATAGGAGTTGTCTTAATTTATTTATGACCTGCGTGTCAACATAAACGTCATGTAATTACTTTACTTTATTGCTAAAGCGTTAGCCATATTAGTAGAAGTAATAGATGACGAGACAACTTCAAGAAGACCCGATGATGGAGATCATGGTGTCATGCCGGTGACAACGATGATCATGGAGCCCCGAAGATGGAGATCAAAAGGAGCAAAATGATATTGGCCATATCATGTCACTATTTGATTGCATGTGATGTTTATCATGTTTTACATCTTATTTGCTTAGAACGACGGTAGCTTAAATAAGATGACCCCTCACTAAAATTTCAAGAAAAGTGTTCCCCCTAACTGTGCCCCATTGCGAAGGTTCGTTGTTTCGAAGCACCACGTGATGATCGGGTGTGATAGATTCTAACGTTCGAATACAACGGGTGTAAGCCAGATTTACACAGCAAAAACACTTAGGTTGACTTGACGAGCCTAGCATGTACAGACATGGCCTCGGAACACGGAAGACCGAAAGGTCGAGCATGAGTCGTATAGAAGATACGATCAACATGAAGATGTTCACCGATGTTGACTAGTCCGTCTCATGTGATGATCAGACACGGCCTAGTTGACTCGGATCATGTTTCACTTAGATGACTAGAGGGATGTCTATCTGAGTGGGAGTTCATTAAATGAACTCAATTATCATGAACATAGTCTAAATTGTCTTTGCAAATATGTTGTAGGTAAATAGCTCATGTTGTAGCTCCCTGTTTCAATACGTTCCCAGAGAAAGACCAAGTTGAAAGATATTGTAAGCACTGATGTGGACTAGGTCCGTAGTCCGAGGAGTGTCCTCACTACTACACAGAAGGCTTACGTTTTTTATGCACCGCTCAATGTGCAGACCCCTACAACGTCGTCTGTGGATGTTGTGAACACCTGACAGACACGTCATGATGACTACTTGATAGTTTAGTGCACCATACTTTACGGCTTAGAATCGGGATTCCAATGACATTTTGAACGCCATAGAACATATGAGATGTTCCAAGAGCTGAAATTGGGATTTCAGGCTCATGCCCGTATTGAGAGGTGTGAGACCTCTGACAAGTTCTTTTGCCAACAAGATGGAGGAGAATAGCTCAGCTGGTGAGCATGTGCTCAGAATGTCTGGGTGCTACAATCACTTAAAGCAGTGGGAGTTAAACTTCTAGATAAGATAGTGATTGATAGAGTTCTCTAGCCACTATCACTAAGCTACTAGATCTTCGTGATGAACTATGACATGCAAGGGATGGAGTTGATCCCTGAGCTATTCGCAGTGCTTATGACCGCAAAAGGTAGAAATCAAGAAGGAGCATCAAGTGTTGATGGTTTAACAAGACCACTGGTTTCAAGAAGGGCAAGGGCTAGAAGGGAAACTTCATGGATGGCAAACCAATTGCCGCTCCAGTGAAGGAACCCAAGGTTGAACCCAAACCCGATACTAAGTGCTTCTATTGTAAGGGGAGCGGTCACTGGTAGCGGAATTACCCCAAATGCATGGTAGATAAGAAGGCTGGCAACTTCAACAAAGTATATACGTGTTATTAATGTATACCTCGCTAGTACTCCTGGTAGCACCTGGGTATTGGATACCGGTTCAGTTGCTATTACTGGTGACTTGAAGCAAAAGCTACGGACTAAACGGAGACTGGCTAAGGGCGAGGTGACGATGTGTGTTGGAAGTGTTTCCAAAGTTTATGAGATCACCATCGCACGCTCCATCTGCCTTCGGGATTAGTATTGAACCTAGATACATGTTATCAGGTGTCTACGTTGAGCATGAATATGATTAGATCATGTTCATTGCAATACAGTCATTCATTTAAGTTAGAGAATAATGGTTATTCTGTTTTACATGAATGATACCTTTCATGGTCATGCACCCTATGTGAATGGTTCATTGAATCTCGGTCGTGATAATACACATGTTCACGCCAAAAGATGTAGAGTTAATAATGATAGTACCACTTTCTCATGGCACTGCCGCATAAGTCATATTGGCGTAAGATGCATGAAGAAACTCCATGTCGATGGATGTTTGGAGTCACTTGATTTTGAATTGCTTGACACATGCGAGCCATGCCTCATGGGCAGGATGACTAAGACCCCGTTTTCAGGTACAATGAAACGGGCAAGTGACTTGTTGGAGATCATGCATGCTGATGCGTGTGATCCAATGAGAATTGAAGCGTGCAGTGGATATCGCTGTTTTCTCATCTTCACTGACGATTTGAGTAGATATAGGTATATCTACTTAATGAAGCACAAGTCTGAAACGTTTGAAAAGTTCAAGCGATTTCAGAGTGAAGTTAAGAATCATCATAACAATAAGATCATGTTCCTACGATCTGATCAAAAGGGGATTTTCTGAGTTATGAGTTTGGCAATCACTGAAGACATTGTGGAATTGTTTCAAAGTTGAAGCCACCTAGAACATCACAAGGTAATGGTGTATCCGGATGTCGTAATCGAACACTATGAGATATGGTGCGATCTATGATGTCTCTTACCAATCTACTGTTTTCATTTTGAGGTTATGCGTTAAAGACAGCTACATTCACTTTAGATAGGACACCATCTAAGTCCGTTGAGACGACATCGTATGAACATTGGTTTGGCAAGAAACCAAAGTTGTCGTTTCTTAATGTTTGGGGCTGCGATGCTTAAGGCTTCAGCTGGAGAAGCTCGAACCCAAAGCAGACAAACACATCTTCATAGGATACCCAAAGGTGACAGTTGGGTATACCTTCTATCTTAGATCCGAGGGCAAATTGTTTGTCGCTAAGAACGGGTCCTTTCTCGAGAAGGAGTTTCTCTCGAAAGAAATGAGTGGGAGGAAGATAGAACTTGATGAGGTTGTCGAACCTTTACTTCAACCAGAGAGTGATGCAACATAGAAAGATGTTTTCTGTGGAGCCTACGTCTGTTGAATAGGAAGTTAATGATAGTGATCATGAAGCTTCGGATCAAGTTGCTATCGAACCTCGTAGGTCGACAAGGATATGTACTACTCCTAAGTGGTACGGTAATCCTGTCTTGGATATCATGTTGTTAGACAACAATGAACCTACGATCTATGGAGAAGCGATGGTGGGCCCGTATTCCGACAAATGGTTAGAAGCCATGAAATCCGAGATAGGATCCATGTATTAGGACAAAGTATGGACTTTGGTGGACTTGCCCGATGATCGGCAAGCCAATGAGATAAATGGATCTTTAAGAAGAAGACGGACGTGGGCGGTAATGTTGCCGTCTATGAAGCTCGACTTGTGGGAAAGAGTCTTTTCACAAGTTCAAGGAGTTGACTACGATGAGAATTTCTCACCCGTAGCGATGCTTAAGTCCGTCGGAATCATGTTAGCATTAGCTGTATTTTTCGATTATGAAATCTTACAGATGGATGTCAAAACAAGTTTTCTTACCAGTTTTCGTAAGAAAAGTTGTATGTGATACAATAAAAGGTTTTGTCGATCCTAAGGATGCTAAAAGGTATGCTGGCTCCAGCAATTCTTCTATGGACTAGAGCAAGCATCTCGGAATCGGAATATATGTTTTGATGGAGTGATCAAAGCTTTTAGGTTTATACAATGTTTGCTAGAAACTTGTATTTACAAGAAAGTGAGTGGGAGCACTACAACATTTCTGATAAGTATATGTGGATGACATATTGTTGATCCGAAATGATGTAAAATTTCTGGAAAGCATAAACGGTTGTTTGAAGAGTGATTTTCAAAGGAAGACCTGGATAAAGCTGCTTACATATTAGGCATCAAGATCTATAGAGATAGATCAAGATGCTTGATGATACTTTCAAAGAACGCACACCTTGACATGTTTTTGAAGGAGTTCAAAATAGATCAGTCAAAAAAGGGGTTCTTACCTGAGTTGTAAGGTGTGAAGTTGAGTAAGACTCAAAGATTGACCACGGCAGAAGAAAGAGGAAGGACGAAGGTCATCCCCTATGCTTTTGTCATAGGCTCTATACGGTATGCCATGCTGAAGTGCCGCACCTGATGTGTGCCTTGCCACATGTCTGGCAAGAGGGTACAAAGGTGATCTAGGAGTAGATCACCAGATAGCGGTCAAAATTATCCTTAGAGGAATAAGGAAATGTTTCTCGGTTATGGAGGTGATAAAGAGTTCGACGTAAAGAGTTACGTCGATGCAAGCTTAACACCTATCCGGATAGCTCTGAGTAGAGATACCGGATACGTATAATGGAGAAACAATTTGGAATAGCTCCAAGTGGAACGTGGCAGCAGCATCTATGATATAAAGTTTTGCGAAATACATAGGGATCTGAATATGGCAAGACCCATTGACTACAACCTCTCTCACAAGCATAACATGATCAAACCCAGAACTCTTTGAGTGTTTATCACATAGTGATGTGAACTAGATCATTGAGTCTAGTAGACTCTTGGATGTTGGTCACATGGCGATGTGACCTGTGAGTGTTAATCACATGGCGATGTGAACTAGATTATTGACTCTAGTGCAAGTGGGAGACTATTGGAAATATGCCCTAGAGGCAATAATAAATTGGTTATTATTATATTTCCTTCTTCATGATAATCGTTTATTATCCATGCTAGAATTGTATTGATAGGAAACTCAGATACATGTGTGGATACAGAGACAACACCATGTCCCTAGTAAGCCTCTAGTTGACTAGCTCGTTGATCAATAAGATGGTTACGGTTTCCTGACCATGGACATTGGATGTCGTTGATAACGGGATCACATCATTAGGAGAATGATGTGATGGACAAGACCCAATCCTAAGCCTAGCACAAAGATCGTGTAGTTCGTATGCTAAAGCTTTTCTAATGTCAAGTATCATTTCCTTAGACCATGAGATTGTGCAACTCCCGGATACCGTAGGAGTACTTTGGGTGTGCCAAACGTCACAACGTAACTGGGTGGCTATAAAGGTACACTACAGGTATCTCCGAAAGTGTCTGTTGGGTTGGCACGAATCGAGACTGGGATTTGTCACTCCGTGTAAACGGAGAGGTATCTCTGGGCCCACTCGGTAGGACATCATCATAATGTGCACAATGTGATCAAGGAGTTGATCACGGGATGATGTGTTACGGAACGAGTAAAGAGACTTGCCGGTAATGAGATTGAACAAGGTATCGGGATACCGACGATCGAATCTCGGGCAAGTATCGTACCGCTAGACAAAGGGAATTGTATACGGGATTGATTGAATCCTTGACATCGTGGTTCATCCGATGAGATCATCGTGGAACATGTGGGAGCCAACATGGGTATCCAGATCCAGCTGTTGGTTATTGGCCGGAGAGTTGTCTCGGTCATGTCTGCATGGTTCCCGAACCCGTAGGGTCTACACACTTAAGGTTCGATGACGCTAGGGTTATAGGGAATAGATATACGTGGTTACCAAATGTTGGTCGGAGTCCTGGATGAGATCCCGGACATCACGAGGAGTTCCAGAATGGTCCGGAGGTAAAGATTTATATACGGGAAGTCCTGTTTTGGTCACCGGAAAGGTTTCGGGTGCTATCGGTAACGTACCGGGACCACCGGGAGTCCACCAGGTGGGGCTACCTGCCCCAGAGGGCTGCGTAGGCCAAGTGTGAGAGGGGACCAGCCCCAGGTGGGCTGGTGCGCCCCCCACCAGGGCCTAAGGCGAAGAGAGAAGGGAAAAGGGGGAAACCCTAGGCTCAGATGGGCCTAAGGCCCACCTAGTGGTGCGCCCCCTCTCTCCCCCCTTGGCCGCCCCCCTAGATGGGATCTAGGGCTGGCCGCCACCCCCGTAGGGGTGGAAACCTAGGTGGGGGCGCAGCCCCTCCCCTCCCCTATATATACTTGAGGTTTTGGGCTGCCATACACACGAGAACATCTCCTTCTTGGCGCAGCCCTACCCCTCTCCCTCCTCGTCTCTTGCGGTGCTTGGCGAAGCCCTGCTGGAGTACCACGCTCCTCCACCACCACCACGCCGTCGTGCTGCTGCTGGATGGAGTCTTCCCCAACCTCTCCTTCTCCCCTTGCTGGATCAAGGCGTAGGAGACGTCACCGGGCTGTACATGTGTTGAACACGGAGGTGCCGTCCGTTCGGCACTAGGATCATCGGTGATTTGGATCACGACGAGTACGACTCCATCAACCCCGTTCACTTGAACGCTTCCGCTTAGCGATCTACAAGGGTATGTAGATGCACTCTCCTTCCCCTCATTGCTAGATTACTCCATAGATTGATCTTGGTGATGCGTAGAAAATTTTGAATTTCTGCTACGTTCCCAACAGTTCGGGACCCCCTACCCGAGATCCGCCGGTTTTGAAACCGACAACTACGAAAGGCAATATCGGGGACGAATTTACCTTTAATATTTTTTTCTGGAATACACACGAGTGTGCGTATCATTCATTAATAGAAGAAAGGGAGGAGATTCCCAAAGTCCACAAAGTTACATTAGCGGTGCCTCCACATGTCGGATGGACCGCCGACGACGCCTAAAAGTATTGATTAACTACTCTCTAATAACCCACCTCGACAAGTCCGTAAAGAATCCGTCGAGATCACCTTTGAGCAGCGCTGCATCTCGCCAAACTCGTCCCTCGGTGTTGATCCGCTCGATGACTGTTGTTGTTGATGGTGTGGCCCCTTCGAATACGATGCTATTGTGATGCTTCCACAGCTCCCACGGTGCAAGCAAGGTAATGGCGCGGGTGGTCTTCTTATGGTCTTGCACTTCTTCCTGTCCCATGCACCAATTCTGCAGGGTCTCATTGTCCGTGGCCACCACACCCTGTCCGCCGGTCGATCGTGGATAAAACCCATAGCCATATCTGACAAGCAAAAACGCAAGTCACCAGGAGATGGTCGATGGTCTCCTCATGTTGGTCGCAAAACGGGCATGCTGCCTGGTGGGGTAAGCCGCGTTGGGCAAGTCTATCAGACGTCCAACAACGGTTCTTGATCGCTAGTCAGTTGAAGAATCGGCACTGGAGAGGGGCTCGTGACTTCCACGTGAAGGATGCCGTCGAAGAAATCTCTAGACCTACAAATTTGGCCGCGCACGCTGGGCGGACCAAGAAAGCGCCATCTTTCTCCCATGTCCAGCGTATGGTGTCATCCAAGGTAGGATCAAGCTGAACTTCTGTCATAGTTGGCCATAGGGCCATGAACTGATGTATCTCGTTGGCTGTGAGGTTCGGGCCAACGTCGAGCGCCCATGAGTCATGTAGCAGCGTCTCTGCAACCGTCCGTGTTTTCTTGACCCGCGTCGCCACCTTGTAATATATGAGGGGTGCAAGCTCGCAGGCTTGGAACCCATGGATCCATCTATCCTCCCAAAATAGAGTAGTCTGTCCGTTCCCAACTTGAGCACTTGCTGCCGCATTGAAGATTGCCCGGGAGATAGCCGGGACTGAAATTTTGAACTCAGCCCAAGACTTGGACCTGTCAGTTCTCTGCAGCCATGGCCAGCGTGCTTGCAATGCCAAGTTCAGCCAGCGAAGGTCCGGTATGCCTAAACCGCCTGCCCACTTCGGTCTGCATACCATGTTCCAGGCGACCGCACAATTTCCGACATTTGCCTCCGAGGTGCCACACCACAGAAACCCACGACAAATTTTGATTAGGGCCTTAATGGTCTTCGCCGGGATATCCATAGCCAGCATTGCATGGATGGGTATTGCGCATAAAACCGACATGATGAGAATGAGGCGACCACTTTTGGCAGCAAAGCCGCTCTCCCGTTGCGTAGGCACCCAACAAGTTGGTCCACCAGCCCTTACAGTTGCATGGCTGTTTGTTTTCGCAGTGTCAACGGCGGTCCGAGGTACTTGCACAGGAAGGATGAGCTCGCGCATCCGAGAGAGGAGCAAACCAGTTCGACGTCCTCTTGGCAACACCTGATTGGGACCGCAACGCTCTTCAACACCTAATTGGATTTACCCTTAATCATCGAGACGGATTGCAGCTCGGTGACAAAGGCGCTCATCCTCTCGTCTATTGATAAATCGGAGGTTGGAGCAGTTGCAAAGGAGTTTCAAGCCATCAAAGGGAACATAGAAGTTAGAGTTTGCAAAGTAGATAGAAGGGACAATAGGTTAGCTCATAGTCTTACCCAGTTGGGACATAGAGAGTTGCGTGATGGGGTTATGCAAGGCACAGTGCCAACCTGCGTGTTAAGTATGGCCTTGCACGATTGTATAAAATATGTTTTCTCTACTTAATTAATGCAACTCTCTATTAAAAAAAATCTTTCAGTGGCAACTTTGAAGCCAAAAATGGAGATTGTCGAAACAAATTACCATAGAGTATAGTTTCGAATATCTCGTCTAGACCAAACCGGTAACGAAAACGGTTTGTAAATCGGGCACACATGTTGAGGGTTCAACTATTTTGAAATTTTCAAATCCATAAAATAATAATAGGATGAAAGCACATGTGCAGCGTGCACACAACAAAATAGTCGTCGCTGTAGCATGCAAACGCACACAATTTTTGTCCGCCATTTGCGTCGCATGCATGGGTAATTGAGTAGTAGTTTAATTTGGTAATTAGGCCCTGTTTGGTTCATAAGTCTTAAGATTTTTTTAGTCCCAATTTATAAGTTCTCAGTCCCTAAAAAGTCTCTATCTGTTTGGTTTCTGGGACTTATAAGTCTCTATAAGACCATATTATAACTATAAGTCCCTTCTTAAGAGTCTTATTTCATAAGTCTCAAATGCCCACTTTAAGTCCCGATAAGTCCCTCCTGTTTGGTTTAGATGGGACTTATACGGACTTATTTAAGTCCCTAGATCAATAAGTCCTTGGAAACAAACACCCTCTGAGAAATCTGTCTGACTGACTACTGTTGTATTTTGCTTATCCCGCATAGTTGGTTTCATCACGTCGTAATTGGCTATCTTCTCCGTTTCCGTTTGTAACGACGGCAGAAACGAACACGACATTGCAAAGAAAACCTAAACCAACACAGTATATCCTAAATGAAAAAAAGGGGTTGCTCAGGGCTTTTTTACCGGCAAAGATCTCCACAAAATTATGCATACAGAAATTGTGGTACCACGGATCGCAGGACAGCTACAAGATGCTACTCCGTATTTATCTGGTCATGATCAACCTTGGGCGCCCTTGCTATTGAAGAAGACCCACCACCCTGAGATGCATAGCCGTCACGGACACCCACCACCTTGCCATTGAAGAAGAGTAGGCATGGCTCGTCATTGCCGCGTCTGCCGACGTAGAGGTCGATGCGGTCTCCCTCCAAGATACCACTATCCCTCGCGAATTCCCACCACCCACGACCACTGATTCGGTACGCCGACATGACGTCGACGTATCGGACCGTGGCCACCTTCTCAACCCCGGCATTAGCGTCAATGAGGATGACCACCGCCTGCCGAAGAGGGCGACGAGCGTTCCGCAGGCCGTTGTCCACCGCCTGCCGAAGAGGGCGGCGCGCGTTTTGCACGCTGTCGTCATCGACCAGCTCCAGCTCCGGGAAGAGCCTCGGGATGGGGCCGCCCCACACCATCTGTTGGGCGAGCATCAACCGGTTTTGGTTCGGATCGACGTCTGACCGTGGCAGCACCTTGGAAAGCGCCCACTCGGCCTCATACACGCCGACGCTGCCCATCAGCACCTGGTGACGCCGGCGGACGACGTCGGCCACGAGGGCGCGCCCCCGCTTGCACGCGGTGGCACAGCGGACGAGGGCAGCTCCACCATTGACACGCGCGAGGACCTCTAGGACGAGATCTTCCGGCAGATTCACTCGTTGGATTTTCGCCGATGAATCCATCATATTTAGCCAACCGTTTGCCCAACAGTATGTCCTGTTGAGTACTACCTTCTAATTCCTTTTCTATTTCTTCTCGCTCAATCTCATGAGGTCGAGTCTCTTACAAAAGCACTTGTACGTGCGTGTAATAAATATACGGATTTGCTATTTTACACTCGAGTGTTTTTCAATTGGCTGTCGTTCAAATTTGTGGCCGTCCGATCGCCCGCCGTGATTTGGGCTGACAGCTGTTGTTCTCGGGCGGGTTTCCTTTGTTGCGGGTGCGGGTTTTTTTTCCCGGCCCGGGTTTTTATGGGGCTGCCCGTTACCGGCGCCCGTTTGTCTGCTTTCGTTTTCCTTTTTTGAATTTCATTTGGGCGGTAATGCTTCGAAACGGCAGATGGGCAGAGAGGGGGCCATAGGAGGAGGCGCTCGAGCGGAGGGGGAGACGAGGCGATTACCGTCAGGTTCATGGTGTTTGCGAGATCCCTCTATCCTCGAGCTTGGGTTTTCTCTTTGATTCACTGCTCCCCAGGTTAGTTGTCGTTGTCGCTCTCCCTTTCCCCGCGCAATTTGGTATGGTTCTGGTCATGTAGCTTCCAGATCTAGGTTTGTTGGTGCGTTGTTGTTGTAGGTCCTGTTGTTGTTTGATGATTTTAGCGGTTGGTTAGTGCGATTTGTTGTTAGCCAATGCTCATTTGTGCAGTTCGCCACAGATCCCCTCTTCTCCGTGGATCCCCTCTGCTCGCGCCAGTTCGTCATGGAGAACGTCTGCTCCGGTGTTAGGTTTTAGATTTTATCTCCTTGTTGTGGGCACTGTTAGGTTGGGCGTTGATGTGTTTGTCTTCCGACGGGGTTAGGTTTTGTGTTTTTTTCATGTGTGCAGGCGTGTCTCTGTGTGTGATTCAGAGCTTTTGCAGTTGAAGTTCAATCATCTGGTGGTTGTTTAGTGTTTAAATGCTACTGGTCTGTTTTGATTGCTACTGTGACTTTGCAGTTTGAAGTCCAGTCATCTGGTAGTTGTTTAGTGATTGATTACCAGTAGAAACGGGGGAAGAGCTATGAATTTCTCTGGTATGGTAGTATAGGGATTCCCCTTTCTTGTTGATTGCTTGGTCTAGTTTGGGCTAGCTATGAATTACACTGTAATACCCCCCAAATTTATACTGCTATGCTTCTCTGATTTACGCTGTATTTGTAGCACTGATTTTACATTTGTAATCCCCGTAGTTTTACTTTTGTAAGATTTTATCTGTAATGTGTCTCCGAACCCCAGTTTTTATGATGTGAAGTTTTTCTGAATTTCTGTATATTGTATCTCTAAAGTACATTGTAAGACGCTGTAATTGCACTGTAACTTCTTGTGGTTTTTGCAATACAATCCTCTAGATTACCCCCACTGTAATTATCGTGCTTTTGGACGGTAACTCCCTAGAGTTACACTGTAGTGCCCATTTAGCCCTATTTTACACTGTACTTTTTTCAGACTTTTCACTGTAATTCTTGCCTTGCTTACTATGCAAATTGCATCAGCATTACAGTGTAGTTCCCGCCCTTGATTACTATATAATTTGCATTAGTATTATAGTGTAATTTCCCCAGTTTTTTTAATGTAATTTGGATCATTTATTGCACTTTATTTCCTGCCTTGATTACACTGTAATTCGTGCCTTGATTTTCAATGGAATGCCCCTCCGGGTTACTCTATAATTCTGAGTATTTACACTGTATTTTGTTCAGACTTTTCACTGTAATTCTTGTCTTGCTTACTATGTAATTGCATCAACATTACAGTGTAATTTCCATAGTTTTTTTACTGTAATTTGCATCAGTTATTACACTGTAATTCTTGCCTTGATTACGCTGTAATTCCTGCCTTGATTACACTGTAATTCATGCCTTGATTTACAGTGGAAAGCCCCTCCGGGTTACTATATAATTCTGAGTATTTTTACAGTGTTAGTTTGCTTAGTTTTTTTGTGTTTTACTGCCTCACTATACACTATAAGTTGGACCAGTATTACTGTGTAAGCGGGATCAGTATTACAGTGTAATTACTGTCTTGTTTACACTGTATTTTTTATCAGTATTACAGTGTTGTGTAATTTTGTTTCCTGCCTTGATTTTACGGTGTAGTTTGCATAAGTTTTACCATGTAATTTCCCTAGTTTTATTTTTTGTGTAATTCCTGCCTTGATTTTACTATTTTGGATCAGTATTAATAGTTACTTCTCTGTAGTTTTCAGCTTCATTATCTATGGGGAGGCTATGAAAAGTCTCTCACAAGGATGTTCCGGAAGCATCTTCTATTGAGAGTGCGGATCCTTTGCAAGACCCCTTCGTGCCTAATGACTTTGCGGAAGATGGTTCTAATTGCTGTAGGGCTTACACTGTAATATGATTGAGCACTGTAATTGTTTTAGGGCTTATACAGTAATTTACCAGAGTTTTACTCTGTAATTGTTGTAGGGCTTATAGTATTTGTTAGATACATTACAATGGATTTTACCTCTGAATTGTGGGGCTTACACTGTAATATACTGCAGATTTACACTGTAATTTGAATACTTCAGCACTGTAATTGTTTTAGGGCTTACAGAGTATTTTTCAGATAGATCACAGTGGATTTTTACGTCTAATTTTATGGTGTATTTATGAGCGTTGATACCTGGGAATAACCGTGTAATTCCGAGGGATTTACAGTGCAATTAGTGGGCACTTTGACTGTAATTCGTGGGTGTTTACAGTGTAACTTCATCAGTTATTCAAGTGTAAATCCTTGGGAACTTGCAGTGTCATTTCGTTTGTATTTACGGTGTAAATCCACTGTATGCTTTTTCAGAGTTTGCACTTTAATTTTCAGCTATCAGGATTTGTAGTGTAATTTCTATTGTTTTGCTATTGTAATTTTTGGCATTAGACTGCAATTTTTTTGTTATTCCAGAGTTTTATAATTGCTAGCAATCAAACATTCCACAGTTTCCTGTTGTCTCTGGAATTTCTTTGTAACTAGTTTCTCTGATGTTTCTAGATGAAGCGGGGTGAAGGGGATGAAGAATTTGTGAAGCTGGTGAAGGGGGTCAAGAATTGGAGTAGGATTACGAGTGTTCCTGGCCTGTAGATTGTCCGGTGATCTCCGCCAATTTTTGGCTGTTGTTCCTTGACCGGGTCATGGTCCAGCTTTACTTGATTCGGGTTTATTTCCTAACCCGTTTTATTTGAAATATAGCGAGAGACAGTGCCTGTGGGGGTTGGTTTTGGACATACAAGTGGCATATGTTTATTAGACAGGATATTTGAATGTTTTCCAATTGTAAAATAGTCAAGTGCTAAATAGACAGTCCCAAATATATAGAAGATCAAACCCTACACCAAAGACGCCGAGCGACTCAAACAACAACTCCTAATGCCGTACGGACAAGGCTAATGACGCAGTGCACACGCCAACACTTGCCTCATTTTTTTTTTTGCGGACAACACTTGCCTCATTAATCTGAACCTGATCCGTATACTAAGACTACACGCAATCTCTTGAAGTAACATGGATAGTTTCATAACACACGGGCGTGCCTTCTTCCATGACGTGTCTTCGGGCTTTGCAAACACGGCGCGACGCCTCGTCCACCTAATCTTCATCCTGGCACAGCAATGTGCCCCTGACTAACACGGCGTCTTTTTGTGCCCGTGGCTTCACGGCGCCTACCTCGACAGCGGCCACCACCGATTCGACAACGACCACGGCGTCCCTCGCATGCCTACCTCGATCACGGCTACACCACCTTACGCTCTCGGCTACATTGACATCGGCACAAAAAGGCTGCCGCCTTGTTTGAGCAATCTCATCGATTTTCACTTCGGCCATAACTTTCACGTTGCGTCGACCGTTACAACTGTGAAGGGATGTCCGTCGGCTTATGCCCACACGGCTCAAGCAATAGTATATCATCAATTCAACGAATCCCTCTGTATTCTCTTAACGGTTTTGGCACGCGTTGTCTTTTTGCCCATTGATGTGTGGATCTTCATGTGTGTCTGTAGGGTTGTTGGTGGCGATCCGGAGCTGATGTGCATGCACTTGAGCACCGTGAACACGATGCCCAAAGAAAATGCATTTAAGAGATGCGGCGCGGCAATGCACAATATCCCTTCTAGTTTTAATCAAATTGTCTTATATGAATTCAAGCATTATTCCCCGCAAACAAAAATAGTTTCGGCTTTTTTGTGGGCAGAATTCAGACACTGTCATTTGCATATATATTCAGACACTGTTGTCTGCATATATAATTGTGGTACCATGGAACGTACTGACAGCTACAAGAGATGCACCGTCGACCTTGGCTGCCCTTGCTATTGAAGAAAAGTAGGCAGCGTTCGCCGGCAAGATAACCACATGCAAGATGTCAGAGTTCGCCCCAAGAAAACCTACCTTGAACAAATCAAACAACAACCAGTTTCAACACTAAAAGAAAAACTACACAAGATTCTATGAGCAAAGCGTGGAGGAGCACCGGGCAAGCAAAGGCTAGTATAAGACAAGTACAAAGGGTGTGGTCATCAAGTCTCAGTCAAGTGATATAGCATATAAGAAGAAAAACGAAAAACTGAAAACAAATTATTGCATGAATCTTCATGCAAAATTAAAGAAATATAGTATCGGCTGAGACATAACAAAATCTCAGTGAGACTTAGCAAAACTGAAGTACAAAACATGAACAAAGTAGAAAAGAGCAAAGCTACGCACAAGGAACAAAAAGATCTTCCTTGATCACGTACGATGATGAGCTACAAGATGCACCTTCGATCTAGACATGGTCAACCTTGGGCGCCCTTGCTATTGAAGAAGAGGAGGCAGCGCTGTCCGGCGCCGCGTCTGCCGACGTAGATGTCGACACGGCCTCCATGGGAGATACGGCAGTCCCTAACGAATTCACTCCACCCACGCCCAAAGATCCGATAGGCCATGTTGCTGTTGATGTACCGGACCGCGGCCAGCTTCCCCGCCTCAGCATCAATGAGGACGGCCACCACCCTCTCGTTCTGCATGCCGTTGCCGCCGGCCTGCTCCAGCTCCGGGAAGAGCCTCGGGATGGGGCCGCCCTGCACCATCCTATCGGTGAGCAGCAGCCGGTTAGTGTTCGGATCGACGTCACAGCACCTTGGAGAGCGCCCACTCGGCCTCGTATACACCGACGGTGGCCATCAGTACGTGGTGGCGCCGGCGGACGAAGGAGGGGTCAGCTGCGAGGGCGCGCCACCGCTTGCACGCGGTGGCACAACGGCGGAGGGTGGCTGCATCAGCGACACGTACGAGCACCTCGAGGACGATGTCTTCCGGGAGTTCCACTCGTTGGATTTTCGCCGACGGATCCATCATAGTATATATTTAGCCAAACGCTTGGCCAAAGGTACTTATTATGTCTCGTACGGTGCCTTGTAATTCCCTTTTATTTCTTGTCGGTCAATCTAATGAGGTCGTGTCTCTTACAAAAGCACTCGTACGTGCGTGTAATAAAATATAGAAGACCAAACTTATAGCGAAGACGCCGACTCGAACAACAACTCCTAACGTCGCTCGGACAAAGGCTAAAGACACAAGTGCACACGACAATGCTTTGCCTCATTAATCTGAACCTGATCCGTGTATACCAAGACTACACGGCAACCTGCTGAAGTAACATGGAGAATGGAGTGATTTCCTAATTACACAACCAGTATGGATTCTCCCTAGACACAATACTAATTCAAGATTGTCCCTAAGAGCATCTCCAACACAGCGTGCGAGAACCTCGATGATGACTGTCTTCCAGGAGTTCCATCTTTGATCCAGAGAACGAGCGCTGTAATCATGCAGGACGGGTTCTCATTAGTATCTATAAAATGTCGTCAGACAAGTTTTATTTGCACCAATGAATTGATTGCCGTGTATAATTCTAGATGAGTTTGGTTTGGACTTAAACAAGAAAAATAGGTAAAAAAATCCAAACCAACTCGGTGCATAGAGTCCTTGGCGTGAACACCAAGTCCGGACTAATAAGGATGAACGTAGTCCTTTTTTTTTTGCGAGGGATGAAAGTAGTCCTCTGATCAGAAATATTGGCGTACTGTGATGAAGGTTGCTCAACAAGAACTCAAATAATGCCGGGGCAACTTTCTCGTGCACACATTGAAGATTGATCTCAATATATACCTGGTGCGGCGACGATACATTAGAATCGAGGGCATGTAGACCGTGCTAATGTTAAGTGCGGCGAATGATGTAAAACCCTAAGAGGGGAACTAAGCCAACAAAGCTTGCTAAGGGCGTTTGGCAACGCTGCCGTTGTGCCCGGCCACTACACTGGACGGAGATAGCAACATGATACTTGGATAGTCATTTGAGAGACACACTCGATGAACAATCTTCAGTTGATGGAATGCAATCTAGTGTCAAACTGCGTTGTTCACACATGTTGAGGGTTCAATTATTTTGAAATCTTCAAATCCATAAAAAAATAATTGTATGAAAGCACATGTGCAGCATGCACTAGAGTCGTCGCTGTAGCACGCAAACGCACACAATTTTTGTCGTCTATTTGCGTCCCATGCATGGGTAATTGAGTAGTACTAGTAATTTGGTAATGATAAATCTCTCTGGCTACTGTTGTCTTTTGGTATCCTGCATAGTTGGATTCATCACGTCGTAATTGGCTATCTCCTCCATTCCGTTTGTAACCACGGCAGAAACAAACACGACACTGCAAAGAAAACCTAAACCAACACAGTATATATCCTAAATGAAAAAAAGGGTTTCTTAGGTTTTCTTACTGGCTAAGATCTCTACAAAGAAACAATTCCTTATTTAACATTATCTTAAATTTCGTTTCCTTATTTAACATTGGAAAAAAAAATCTTCCCTACCTAACAACGAGTTTAAATTTTATGCTCTTTATAACACTTCCATTCATTTTGAGCCTACATGATATCTGAAAAGACCTTTTTACCCCTCATATGGTATGTGAGTGTGTGGGCAGTGCGGAGCAGTAGTGCACACACAAGCAGTGACAGTAGCACACACGCAGCAAATACACACACAGTAATACACACACGCACTGTTGTAAATTCGCCACACGATCGATCACATCAATTCAGACAAACACATGCGTACAAAAAACTGATAGTCAAGGGCCATTGTGATGCCCTCATTTTATCTTTATTTTCTTGTTTTCTCTGTGCTACAAATCTGACCGTATAGACCGTACATGGAAAAGTGACTCAAAATAAACCTAGACCTAGACGGACACGCACACACACCCAAAGCTAACTAAGCTAGTATAGGGCTTACCTTTTTTTTCGAAAAGGGGGGACTCCCCGGCCTCTGCATCAGAACGATGTATACGGCCACATTTATTAGAAAGTAAATAAGGTTCAACAAGGTCTTAAAGTCTTCAAACAAAAGGAACGGCTAGCTCACACAGAGCCTCAATGCCAAAACAGAAAGCCCAACAAGCCACAACCGGCTGGCAAAAGAAAAGATAGGTAAACTAATCGCCTATCCTATTACATGACCGCCATCCAAACCGGTTGAAGATATCCCGCGTTACCATCTCCCACCGGACAGATCCAGTAACCAAATGCTCCCTGGCCTCCGTCGGAGTGAGTAAGGACCACATACGAATTAGCGCAGTAGCCTGGAATAAAACCTGCAAAAAATGAATAGTTGTTGTTCTGTTAAAATCCAAATCATTTCTGCAATTCCAAATTGCCCATAACAACGCACATACTCCTACACGAATGTGTCTAGCTGTTTCGGACTCTATCCCAGCAAGCCACGCCCCGAATAACGTGTTGACCGAAGTCGGAGGAGTAATGTTAAAAGCAATTTGCATAGAGCGCCACAAACCTCGTGCCAACGGGCAGTCAAAAAAGAGGTGCTTGATAGTCTCGTCCCGATCACAGAAATTACACCTAGTAGAACCTGTCCAGTTGCGCTTAACCAGATTGTCCTTTGTTAAAATTACTTGTTTATGTACAAACCACATAAACACTTTAATCTTCAAAGGGACTTTGGCTTTCCAAACATATTTGGAACTAGGAATCACACTAGTGTTAATTATATCGATATACATCGATTTAACTGTGAACTCCCCAAATCTAGCAAGCTTCCAACACAACTGATCGGGCTGAGGAGCTAACTGAACCTCCATCAGTCTACGCACCAAGTGAGGCCATGCTTCCCATTGATCGCCCACAAGCACCCTCCTAAACTGAATGTTGAGTGGAATGGACTGCATAACCGTGGCAACAAGAGCCTCACGACGCTGAATAATACGATAGAGGGACGGATACTGGGTCGCCAAAGGCACGTCGCCAAGCCACGTATCCTCCCAGAATCGAGTGTTGTTGCCATTACCGACAATATACCTAGTTCTGTTAAAGAAGGTAGCTTTGATTCTCATAAGCCCCTTTCAGAACGGTGAATCAGTTGGTCTCAGTGTGACCTGGGATAGGGTCTTGGACTGCAGATATTTACTACATAAAATCTGCGCCCACGTTGCCTCCGTCTCAAATGACAACCTATACAGCCACTTACTAAGAAGGCATCTGTTCTTGATTTCAAGATTTTCAATACCAAGGCCCCCCTGGTTCTTTGTTCGACAGATAATATCCCATTTGGCCAGTCGGTATTTTCTCTTAAGTTCATCACTCTGCCAAAAGAATCGGGATCGACAGAAGTCCAGCCTTTTC
Source organism: Triticum urartu (assembly GCF_003073215.2). NCBI lineage: Eukaryota > Viridiplantae > Streptophyta > Magnoliopsida > Poales > Poaceae > Triticum > Triticum urartu. The sequence continues at coordinate 665,031,022 of NC_053028.1, read as the reverse complement.
CTAACCCCAACTGGGACCTCAAAGAAGGATAAGAGGAACATAGGCAAACTCGTGAGCACCGAGTTAATAAGAATCAACCGGCCTCCATAAGACATGAGTTTTCCTTTCCAGCAACTCAGTTTCTTCTCAAACCGATCCTTAATGCACTTCCACTCGCTGTTTATTAGCTTACGATGGTGAATGGGAATACCTAGATACGTAAAAGGCAAAGCCCCCACTTCACAACCAAACAATTATCTATATGCCTCTTGTTCGTCTTTGGCTCTACCAAAGCAGAACAACTCGCTTTTATGGAAATTAATTTTTAACCCCGTCAATTGTTCAAATAAGCATAACACTAACTTCATGTTTCTCGCTTTTGCCAAATCGTGTTCCATGAAGATGATTGTATCATCGGCGCATTGCAGGATGGACACACCATCATCAACTAGATGAGGCACCAAGCCACCCACCTGACCGGTCTCCTTTGCCCTCCTTATCAGGATCGCCAACTTTTAAAGACATTATAACCGCGCATCTTTCCAGCCCTCTGAGGCCACTGCTGTTTTTGGCCATCGGATCTGCACTAATAGGCATTTGTGGCCATTGGTTTTTTAGTCCCGCATTGGCTTCATTGACGAACAGAGGGCACCACACTGGCTGGGCCGCTGCTCCCAAAACAAAACCTGTGCTCTGCTGTTGTTTGGGCCTATGGGCCTTACCTCTGCGAGCAACGAAGCCTAGAAAAACACAGCATACCTAGCCTCCGACAAAGTGAGCGTTCCCAGCCGCCGGACAGTCGGGCTCATGGATCTGTACGATGCAACAGACCTGCGCCTGGTATTTCTCAAAAACAAAAACCTATGCGTCGGCCATGCGATGGCAACTGCACCTACCGAGGGAGCGACACGAGTCACCTCGCACTACTAGGAAAAGGGCTACTAATGGCGCACCAGTTTTGCCTACTAATGGCGCATCACTGGTGCGCCATTAGTATCACGCCACTAGTATTTTTTACTAATGGCGCACCACTGGTGCGCCATTAGTATAGGCCACGGTGCGCCATTAGTATGGGCCACTGGTGCGCCATTAGTATTTTTGAATTTTGAAGGCGGGAAAATAGTAGTGGCGCACCTTCTAACCCCCACCGTGCGCCATTGCTATTTTTGAATTTTGAATTTGGATCTGGATCGTGATTTTTTTGCCCATTTTTTGCTCGTTTTTTGGCACGATATTATTTCAAATTTTGTTCTTGTTTTTGGATCTTGTACGTTCTTTTGCCTTGTTCTTTTGCTGGAGAGGAGTTCGCCGGAAAGGAGGAGGAGGTCGCCGGAGAGGAGTTCACCGGAGCATCGGAGAGGAGGAAGGAGAAACCATGAGGGGATGGGAGGAGAGGAGGGAGGAGGAGCTCACCGGAGAGGAGGGAGGAGGAGCTCACCGGAGAGGAGGGAGGAGGAGCTCACCGGAGAGGAGGGAGGAGAAACCATGAGGGGAGGGGAGGGGAGAAGAGGAGGGAGGAGGAGGTCGCCGGAGAGGAGGAGGAGGAGGTCGCCGGAGAGGAGGAGGGTAGTATGGTGGAGGAGAGAAGGGAAGATGGAGTGGAGGAGAGGAGGAGATGGATTGGAGGAGAGGTGGAGTGGAGGAGAAGAATGAAGAGGTAAGGAGGAGAGGACCACGCCCAGCCATATATACGGCATAGTAATGGCGCACCGCGGGCAGGTGCGCCGTTACTAACTTTTTATTTTTATTTTTTTGATTTATTTTGAATTTTGAAGGCGGGAAGATACTAATGGCGCACCATGGGCAGGTGCGCCATTAGTAACTTTTTTTTTTGACTTATTTTGAATTTTGAAGGCGGGAAGATAGTAATGGCGCACCATGGGTAGGTGCGCCATTAGTAAGTTTGAATTTTTTTGAATTTTTTTGCCTCTCTAGATCTTAAAAGCCCCGTATCTTTTTTCTGTTAGGTTTTTGAGGATTTTGAAAATGTTTAACGGGGTTCCCCCAGTTAAATTCGGATGTAACTTTTCGAGTAGATGATTTTTCATATAAAAAACTTTTTCATCCGAGTTCGTACGCAAAAGTTATGCCCATTTTACAAATTCTCGAGAGATTTCGCAAATAAAGTCGAAATTCATATTTGTAAATTTTCACAACAACTAGACCACATATCACATGGGAAACTTATTTTATTTTATTTTTTTGACATTTCCATTATTTTTTAATTTTTTTTAAAACTGAAAAGACGGTCAGGGGGTGCATTCGGTGGAAGTGGTGGCCAAATTACTAATGGCGCACCATGGGAGTGGTATGCCATTACTAGTTCAACTAGTAATGGCGCACCACTCCCACGACGCACCACTCCCACTCCCACGGTGGATAGGGTGCACCATTAGTATTTGGACACTAATGGTGCATCAACACATGGTGCGCCATTAGTATATAGTAATGGCGCACCACATGTCTGATGCGCCATTAATGTCAATTCCATCTATAACCCTTTTCCTAATAGTGTTGCTAGGCGACGCTACGAGGAGATAGCGGGGCAGGGAAGCGTTGGCTTCAATTGGAGTATAATTTAGCAGTAATTGAGGTTGTAAATCGCAATTGCTGCTACCCATTAATAGTGATTGATGTGGACCAAGCAATATCGACCGGCAGTTCAGCACTTGAAGCATCCTGCGTTGGGGAGTAATGGCGATGAAGCCCATATTCCCTTTGTGTAACCGTCACTGACAGTGGAGGTGCGTTACTTGCTCTAGAGTCCTCCATATATTTTGCTCCATTGCCTGTTGTTTCATTTCTTTCATGTGACATTTCCTTCCACTCCTATCTTCTCCCTCCTGGTCCATTTGGCTCCTCGGCTCAATGTTTTCTTGCTGAGGGATTCGCTTGTTTGCTTGCTATATAGATGGAGTATTCGCTTATGATTAATAGCCTTTGGCGTTGGATGATCTTGCTTCATACAAATTGTGTTTCCGTGGTGCTTGAGGTGACAACTAAATTGTGTTTCCGTGGTGCTTGAGGTGACAACTATGATCATGACCTTTCTATGGTATGATTGGCTACATCCTGCTCTCATCGAAGTTTGGACATGGCTTCTAGGAAGTTAGCTTTTTTTAATTCCCTGTAATTCTTTATCTTTGTTCCTTCCAAGAAATATAATCGGTATACAGCCCAGAGTATATCATATTATGTTGCTTCCTTGGGGTGTCTTCACATGAACGACATTTGGAATTTGGTATCCAATCAGGCATACATTAGCTTTTGTAATTGACAAGGCCACAATGTTAGATGAAGCTATACTGCACTATGCATAATCCAATTTGAAATCACATTTTCTACCTGGTCTCTTACTTTCCTTTTCCCACTACCAATTGTGCCACAAATTCCTTGTGCGCCTTTTCCTTACCGAAAATCTCGATAGCGAAATAAAGATATCACTATTTCAGAAGGAAATTAATACCCTCAATTTTACCTAGATTCTTCCGCATGTAATTTGCAAAATCATCGTATGCTTTTTTTCACGAGTTATTGGTCTTAGTTTTTTGAGGATTGCATGCGCTTGCTGTGGAATAACTGGGAGTTTTCATTATTTCTTAGTTTTTTGAGGATTGCATGTGCTTGCTGTGGAATAAATGGGAGTTTTCATTCTTTCCAACTGGACGAGCGCCGGATATCTGAAAGTTATTATGTCCAAAAAGTGACAAGATACATACACCAATAAGTAGTCTGATTTCGACTGTGATAGCATCATATGTCAGTTAGTGAAAAGAGCATAGGCATGGAGTCGATAAGAGAATATTTTTCTATTACGATGATGATCTTTAAAGTGAATAAATAAGATTGTATCGAAGTGCTAAGGCTGAGAGATGAATCTCCATATGAATTGATGTTTCTAAAGATTAAAAGAAAAGAGAAATACAGAACCTAAATGTGATATGAATAGCATACCTACTGCAAGTTTGTGACGGTTGTTCCATCGTGAAAACCATACTGTACAACTGTAGCCTCATTCAGGATACATTGGCTCTTCATGCTATTGGGCAGAAATTGTTGGAAAACATCACCTTGATCGCTAAATTATGACGTGCCTATTCTATTACTACATCAACCAGTGTTGTGACATTGTACATGGATTAGCTCTCTTCATTGTATACAAATTTACAACAGAATGTGTTTAAAACTGCTCCTCCTTGAAGTCTATACTCCTCTGTTATGCGCACCAAGTAATTAGTCATTTTGTTAGAATAAATTTGAGGCGCTCCGTCGATCTATCAAGGACCAAGCAATCACACAAGCATGACACCGAGATTTGTTAACGAGGTTCACCATATGGCTACATCCCCGGGGCCTGACTACGGGCGCTCCTCCCCGTGACACCTTCACAATACCGCACCCCGGCCGCCCTGGACGTCGGCTCCCCCGCGTACCTGTGCTATTATGTTGGCAAAAGTTACATCGTGTGTCTACCTCCGATATATATGAGAGGCCTAGGATACAAGTGTGGACACAACTCCTACCCTGTCTACACACAGTCCAAAGTCAAGTCCAACTGTAACCTAATTTGTACAATAATATTCGACACAATTCTAACAAATCTGAGGCGCTTCGTCGATCTACCGAGGACCAAGCAATTACACAAGCATGGCACCGAGATTTGTTAACGAGGTTCACCATATGGCTACATCCCCGGGGCCTGACTACGGGCGCTCCTCCCCGTGACACCTTCACAATACCGCACTCCGGCCGCCCTGGACGTCGGCACACGCCGCCGGCTCCCCCGTGTACCTGTGCTATTATGTTGGCATAGGTTACATCGTGTGTCTATCTTCGATATATATGAAAGGCCTAGGATACAAGTGTCCTATTAGGACACAACTCCTACCCTGTCTACACACAGTCCAAAGCCAAGTCCAACTGTAGCCTAACTTGTACAATAATATTCGACACAATTCTAACAAACTCCACCTTGGCGAATATTCTCCACCACCTTGAATTCGTCCGTGCGTCGAACCTCCATGTACATTGGACTTGAGATACACCATGAGCACCGCTGCTACTCCCAGACTCCATGTGACTCCACTTGCAACTGTAGTCCCTTCTCGTCTTCATCACAGTCAACACTCGAGCAAAAATTAAGTTCCTTGTTATTCTACTTTGTGCTCCCAACTTCCGGAGTATCCGCTCAACGCCATCACACACTGATCATTAATCTGCGTGAAAATAAACAACTCACATATTGGGTGTCACATATAAGAGTTACCTGAACTCAACATCACCGCTCTTTTATGACCGTTTGTCTGAAACTTGAAGGAATTTCACCGTCGCCCTGTGTCACTTTGAGTCAAATTCACAGTTGTCTCACCCTTTTCCCCGGATAGTCTCTGACATATCCCACAGCTATAGCACTCCACCTCCTTCTGTACTTGTCATCCGCACTTTGCCATGTGCACCGAACACCACAGAATATACGGCCATGTACTCTCTCTGTTTTTGACAATTTCAGACTTTCTGTCACTTTCACAGATTCTCCATGGTCAACTCCTGTCCATCTTCCGGCACCGATAGACCCAGTCACCAACTTGAATCCGGTACTCGTCAACACTGCTTCAGCAATCCTGCACAATTTGTCTGACCACATGTCTGACCACCAGTGCCTTGGCCTGTCGCTGTGTCCCGTGCTTACCGCACGCCTCGCCGCTATCACCGCGTCGAGCTTCTGCTATCCTGGTCGAGTCTCCTGGGTAGCTAGCCCCCACTACCTCAACTCCCACTGCAGAGAACCATCGATCATCACCGACCGATGCCGAGTATCACGCCTCCATCAGACCACTGGTACCCAGTCTGAAACCACGTGTCTCTCGCTATCCCGCTGAAATAGGCTTCGACTCTCCGTTAACTTACGCCGTAGCCCCTCCATCAGCACAGAGTCTAGTCTTCCATCAGACTCCAACTCCACCTTCAACATGACTCCATGGTGGTTGTACGTGCCACCCTCCCGCGCCATGTCGACTCCAAGCTCTCATGTGAACCGTCTTGAATCAACCCTGCGCAATAGTCTGTCGAAGCCGCACAAGCCCTCAAGCCTGCACCACGTGTTTCCACGCCCCAGATATCGGCCACCATCAGCATCACGCTCCTATGTCATCGTCGCTGAAAACACCGCCGTCTTCTGCTTTGACCGACATCTCCGCCGATCCGCCAGACTGTCCAGGCCGGCTGCCTTATATGTCTGACCCCAGCCGAACTCGTCCGACTGCAATCATGCTTCACCCTACGTCGTGTTCGCCCGCACATGTTCGTGCCTTGCTTTGACGCCCTGTGTTTGCATGATCTTGCCACGTCGCAATCTAGGCTCCTCCAAGCCTTATGTGCGTGTTGCGGTCCTTGCTGCACACGCTCCAAATAAGTTCCAGCAAACTTGACACCAGAAAAAAAAAAAAACCTCATGCAATCTTGACCATAGTGGTCCTTCGCACAAATTATTTTTCTTGCCTTGGTTTGCTCACAGCTTCTACGTGTATGCGTGGACCCTTTTCTTCAGAACTTTTCCCTTTTCCTAGTAGCCTTCCGTGTATGTTTAGCACACAAGAACAAATAACTTTGATCCACACCGTGATGCTCATGGACGGGTTCGGCTCAGCTGCAGGGCTCCCTGCACGAATTATTGTGTAGGGCCAATAAGAAATCGCCATGTGTCCTTGTGGGCCGACTACCTTAAATTAAGTTATTAGATTAGATTATTCTGTTACGGCCTTGTTCATCTTGTAGCTTGGGTTCGTCCTCGCCGGGCCTGTAGCTGGGCATTATTCTTCTCCCTGGTACGATGTGCCCGTCGTCACCGGCGTCTCCTATTTATTGTGTGGTCATCATTATCTCATGTCCCATGCCACCGGCGGTGCCTCCTCTGCTCCGCTTCAGCATTGCCGGATCGCTTCACCATCGTCCACCCGTTTTTCATAGCACGGTCGCCGCATATGTTTTCTTTACTGTTGCGCTCAGCTCGCCTCAAGATTTTGCATGTCCGATTGCGAGATCAATTAAAGCCTGCACGCCAAAGGAATTGAGTCAAAGCAAACTAAATTGAGAGATTGAAACTGTCTTTTTCAAGTACGGAGAAGAGAAGCGCCGCCGTGTTGGTCTCCCGCTCCGGCGAGATTCAGTTGTGCTCTTGGGCTTCCACGAGACCACAACATCAGAAGTCCCTCCGTGTAGACGGCACCTCGGCTCTCTAGATCGAGACTCCAAATACTTCAAAACCAAGGAATGGAAGAACTGCAACGAGTGCTCTTGGCGGTATCGGCGACGTGCTCCTAATCGTGTCCGCCCTCCTTCTCTGTTGCTGCGGCGGCCGGCGGACATTGCAGGAAACCGTCCTTGCTACTTGCTAGCAACCATTCTTGTGTGAAGCCATTCAGTAAATCAGTTCTCCTTTTGCGTAGGCCAGGCGAGGAAGGACCAGCGAAGACGAATATTTAGACCATAACAGAATAATCTAACTTAATTGGGGGTGGTTGGCCCACAAAGACACATGGCGATCTCTTATTGGCCCTGCACAATAATTTGTGCAGGGAGCCCTGCAGCTGAGCCGAACCCCTCATGGACACAGGTCTACACATCGGGACTTGCTCCAAACCTTTTTTTTCTTCTCAACAAATCCTCGTTGCATGGCTTCCATCGGTTCTGTACGCTCCAGCCCCTGCTAACCACGATCCGCGATCGCTAGCGCAAGCTTCAGCCTGCCAAACAGCCTTCCTGGGCCCTGGACCATGCAGCCGTTTGCCTGCTTTCATACGGTCTCCTGCACCACCTGCGGGCCACGCCTGGCCTAGGCCTTTGCCCCTGCGTTGCAGCTTCCTGCTGCCCAACCGATCGAGACTTGATCGATCCCTTTCGTCAAGACTCTGCTGCCCGTACGCGCCTCGGATTGGGCCGACTTGTCCACGTTCCTTCACCGCATCAATCTCGTCGAAACCGAGTCGATCGATACCTCGATACGTCGCCAGCTCGATCCGACCTCACGGGATTTATGTATGCTCGCCCGATTGATGCACCTGATCAATCGCCGCGTCTCGCCTGATGCTTTTGCCGCCTGCCTATCGATCCGATCTAGCCGCCTGCTGATGCAACTCACCGATGCCAGCTGCTGCCAATCCCGATTGCTTATTGAAGAACTACAACAACCGCGAACACTTCATCGCTGCCTTCTGGATACAACTAGCCAGCAACAACTCGCCGACTACTCCATTCCCACGGCTGTGATCCCTTTGCATACAAGTCCGTTGATACGTTCTTCCTCCTCTGAATCAACTTCCACAGCCTCTTCGAACCTTGCTCATGATACCACTTGTTAGAATAAATCCGAGACGCTCCGTCGATCTACCGAGGACCAAGCAATTACACAAGCATGGCACCGAGATTTGTTAACGAGGTTCACCATATGGCTACATCCCCGGGGCCTGACAACAGGCGCTCCTCCCCGTGACACCTTCACAATACCGCACCCCGGCCGCCCTGGACGCCGGCACACGCCGCCGGCTCCCCCGCGTACCTGTGCTATTATGTTGGCATATGTTACATCGTGTGTCTACCTCCGATATATATGAGAGGCCTAGGATACAAGTGTCCTATAAGGACACAACTCCTACCCTATCTACACATAGTCCAAAGCCAAGTCCAACTGTAACCTAACTTGTACAATAATATTCGATACAATTCTAACACATTTCACTCATTTGTGCTCCAGCTTGTGTTAGGAAACTGATACTCGGTCATTTGACTTATCTATGCTGCAGATTAATCATATAAGGCAATTGCAGGATTGCAGTTTTTTCTCGCTTCTTACAAAATGAAATACTATGAAGGCCAGTGTTACATTGTTTTTATTCAGTTCACTAATAATAAACTGCACAAATTCATGACGAATCAATCAATTATTAAATATTTATCCATATATTCCATAAATTCCAACCCTTCTATTGGCAAAATGAACGGGCGCAGCAACGCGTGCCATCATGGTCTAGTATCAACCACAATATTGAATAATATTGGAGACATAGGATCGCCTTGTCTCAGACCCTTATGCGTTTGGAAATAATGACCTATATCGTCATTCACTTTAATTCCAACACTCCCTTTTTGCGTGAATGATTCCACCTGGCGTCGCCAAGCTTCATCAAAGCCCTTCATGTGTAAGGCCTGTTGAAGGAACGACCATTTGACTTTATTATAGGCCTTTTTGAAATCCACCTTGAAAATAACTCCATCAAGTTTTTTTGTGTGAATCTCATGGAGCGTTTCATGAAGGACCACAACCCCTTCCGGGATGTTCTTGTCCGGCATGAAAGCCGTCTGAGTAGGCTGCACCAAGGCATGTGCAATCTGTGTGAGCCTAATCGTCCCAACCTTGGTAAAAATTTTGAAACTGACATTCAAAAGACAGATAGGCCGAAATTGCTCGATTCTCACGGCCTTTGTTTTCTTAGGAAGCAGGGTGATTGTTCCAAAATTAAGCTGGAAAAGCTGCAAATGTCCCGAGAACAAATCATGGAACATCAGCAACAAGCCCCCTTTAATAATATACCAGCACTTCTTATAAAACTCAGCCGGGAAACCATCCAGACCGGGTGCCTTATTATTTTTCATCTAGGAGATGGCCTCGAATACCTCCTTTTCCGAGAAAGGGGCGGTTAAGATATCGTTCTCCACTGCAGTAAGCTGAGGTACATCTTCGACCCTAGACTCATCCAGAGACACACAGTTCTCCTCTGGTGGTCCAAACAATTGTTTGTAGTACTCAGTAATGTACAGCTTTAGGTTTTCCTGACCGATAATCGTACCCTCATCTTGTTCAAGCTGGAAGATTCTCTTCTTCCTATGTTTGTCGTTGGCAATCATATGGAAGAATTGAGTGTTCGCGTCCCCCTGGACCACTCTTCGTACCTTGGCCCGCAGTGCCCACTTTAATTCTTCTTCACGAAGGAGTTCTTTCAGCCTCATCTCAGCGTTAAGCTTAGTATGAAGCTCGGCGGCTGGCAAAACCGTGGTTTCTGCTTTTACATCTAAGGACTGAATAAGGGCAAGGAGCCGTTCCTTTTCAACCTTATAAATCCCACTAAGATGTTTAGCCCACCCACGTAGGAAACTTCTCAGATGCCTAATCTTATTCTGCCAGCGCTCAAGAGCATTCCTACCGCCTGCATCCTTAGCCCACTCTCTGGCTACGAGATCCAGGAAGCCTTCTCTTTCGAACCACGCAAGCTCGAACGAGAACAAATTCTTGTTGCCCGGGTAGGTAGCCCTACCAGAGTCAAGAAAGAGAGGCGTGTGATCAGAAATCCCATGAGAGAGAGCCTGAACTGTTACAAAGGGAAACTTCTGTTCCCATTCGACACTTGCGAGTACCCGATCCAGCTTTTCAAACGTTGGATTTGGCATGGTGTTAGCCCATGTGAACTTCCTACCTGAAAGCTCAATCTCTCTCAGATCCAAGCTTTCAATAATAGTGTTGAACATGAACGACCATCTCTCGTCAAAATTATCATTGTTCTTCTCATAACGTCTCCTAATAATGTTAAAGTCTCCCCCACCAAAATTCGAAGCTGCTCGGACCCGCATACTCTAACAAGGTCGGCCAAGAAATCCGGCTTGAATTCTGACTGCGCGGCACCATACACCGCCACAGAGCCTAGTCAAATCCATCAACCTTGGACCGCACCCTGAACTTAACAGCAAAATCTCCCATGACCACACTTCGAACTTCAAGAGACTCGCTTCTAACACCGAGTAAGATCCCTCCCGATCTTCCTCTCGGTGGCAGACAATGCCAGCCAAACTCAATACCCCCCGATAAAGTGTTGAGAAATTGTGGTGAGAAATTTGCTCTACCAGTTTCCGACAACGCAATAAAATCCAATCTATGCTCGATGGATGCTTCTGCAAGAAGCCTTCTTTTAGCCAAGTCCTTAAGACCTCTGCTATTCCAAAAGATTCCTCTCATAACTCGTCATGAAATTTTTTAGCCGTACGAATCCTAGCACTCCTATGTACTGCGAATGTCGGGTAGATCTTGCGCTTCCATTTGCGCTTAGGGCTGGTCCTCATGTCCACCCGGTCCTCTCTCCCCGTTTCTGGAGGTCTTACCACATCAATCTCGATACTCTCATCCTCCTCTTCCGGCTCTGTGAGGGGAGGAGCGAGATCGGCACAAAAATCATCGAGCACCCGGACTCTCAAAGCATCAATCTCAGAGTCATTCATGGGTTTGACGGCAGCTAAGTTATGAATCATATCTAAAGCCCTCTCGGCCTCTAGATCTAGCAAATCATTGATGGAATTAGAAATTTCACCCTCATTACTACCTAGTGAAATCCCTAACAGCTCGTTTGGCTCCCCTGATTTCATTTCATTTGGCTGAAATGAAATGAAATGAAATCTCTATCAAGATTTCATTTGGCTGAATCTAGATTCCAAATCCAAATTTCATGTTTGGCTGTCACTAGGATTTTGAGGTCAAATCTGTACCAGAACCAAAATGAGCATGAAACTATACCAGCACCAACGCACTAGCCTTTGTGCTAGGAATAAATAGTATGAACAAATCTGTACCAACACCAACATTGACAGCTCGTTTGTTCACACATGGCAATGTTTTGCATTAAACTGAACCATGCCAATACATATAACTTAAACATGAGACTTTGTAAAAAGTTAATCTTTGCAATACGACAAAGGTTCACAACAACATCAAATGATCATAATCTAGTCAAGGTTACATAAAAACTGAATCTTTGCATTATTAGCACCATCCAAGAAAGATTTTCATTGCTCAAGGATCTTCATTTCTTCGTTCTGTTCGTTCAACATCACACTTCACCCAAAATTTCCTGCAAAATATGATGAGAAATGGTGACATATGGTCTCATAGGGCAATAAACAATCCTTGAACACAATGGTTGGTAGAAATTGCTCAAAGTGAAAGATGAGGATAGCCAAGAAGACAAATCGAAGTGTCACACGATAAGCTTTAGCTTGCAACAATCTCTAGGAAGGGTAAGAAAACTCAACTTGATATAGAAATTTTTCAAAGGTTAACTTGCACTTCATTTGCACAATTATCATGAATCGAAAGGTAATAGCAAAAAACCATCAACAACCGAGTAGGTTAAGTAGGACCGAAACTAAGTCGATAAAAGACTACAGCCACTAAATAAGCATATATCTGGTTGATGTATTCTAGACTAATAATGCCACCTCTCGACCGAAGAAAAAAAGACTAGTTCATAAGAGACCTTCAAACACACTGAATATTTATGTGCATGCAAAATATGTTCATAAAACCTTGTTTCAGGAGACAAGGCAGAACAAGTTGTTCTCAAACATGGCAGGAAAACGTTGTTTTATCAAGCCATGTTTGGGAAGACCTGGCAGGAAAACCTTATTAAGATGATAACATAAAACCTTCTATCATGCTAATCTCAAACATGGAAATAGGTAAGTACATAAATATGATGAAAAGCAAGCAAGCTGCTGCCTCCTCTGCTCCATATTGGCATGACAAAATACAGGACACCCATAATATTGTACTATAACAAACAACTAAGGACAAAATGCAGTAGAGCTTGCTAGCTGGTAACTAATCACAGAACAAGAAACATACCTTCATTGGTTGATTTGCTTGAGGATCCATTTCTTCTTCATCCTTTCAGGCAGCGCCATAAGAGCCTTGAACTTGCGGTCATCTGCTATGAGGAAATCATAAGCTGCTAGCAAGCCATCATCATCCAGTCCCACAATTGCATTGAGAGCGTCAAGTATTTCTTCAGGAGAGGAGGGTTTCTCAGGAGGAGCAACTTGAGCGATATCAGCTTTGTAGGCACTGGTAAAATTATCCAATTTCTCTCCAAGCATAGATGCAATTGAGTCATCCGATCGATATCTTTTCCTCTTCTGTTCCTCGCCGGTTTGGGTTGAAGATGTTGCGGCAGAATCAGTGTTGATGTTGTTGACATTCTCTGCAGCCATTTCCGCTGCACTTTCACCAGCAGTTCTGGCTCCGGTTCCGGTGGCATGATCCTTCGAGAAGACAAGGCTGATAGAGTCCCAAAACTTTATGACCTTGTGCCTGTAGCATGCTGCATCTTTGTTTGCCTGCAACCCATGAAGACAAATAGTCTCATGTCATGGTGGAAAATGAACACACATCCATCCAAACACCAAACACACATCCAAAGAGAAAATCGTAGACTACAGCTAAGATGTAACTCATGTCATGGTGCAAAATCACATAAATAATGGGGAAAACAAGTGCACTGCTGCAAGTTGTGATTGTTTCTCAAGAGAAGGCTGATTACTAATATAATAGCAAAACATAGGGGAAATGATGAGTAAACTACTGATTAGAAGGCTATGCATGAACAAGTATAAGTGCATGTTTTCAAATAAACTTGGCTGAATTCCACATCATGATGGAGAAGGTGGAGAAGGTGTATAAGTGCATGTTTTCGAATAAACTACTTGACCACATGAATGATGAAAATGAATCTTGTGGCCATGCCATGAATACATAGATGCTCAAGATGTAGTGCTTACCTTGACATAGTTTCTCCACACGTCCTCACTATCAACCATAAGCTTGTTATGGATCCAATCCCACCCAAAACCACTCGTTGACAACATCTTGCTGACATTGACATAGTGTCTATCAATAGTCTTGCACCTTGATATGACATTCTCCTTTATGATATCCACATTGCACTTGGCTCGAACATTCTTGACAACTGCAGTGTAAACATGTGGCTTCCACCCATTTTGAGCACGATCCCCTCTATTGTAATGCTCCACGAACACATTCAGCATTGCTTCATCCATTTCATCCGTCCAGGTAAGGTAGTTTCTACCTCCTTTCTTCTCCACATCCATATCTTCCTGCAAGCAACAATATATGTATGAGACAAACGTAGAATCCAGAGAGAGAGAGAGAGGGGGGGTTCATAAATAGGCATATGAAATATATGAACATACAAATGAATGAAATCAATGATTGGCTCCCCCGCGTCTCCTTTGGTAATCTGCCCACATTTGATTAGCTAAGGTATCTCGCTTGTTGTTCCACTCAGTTGTTGATTCAACATGTCTAATCATGTTTGGTTCTTCAGGATGTTCGATGGCAGCAACATTTAACTGATTATCCACGTCAATTAGCATTATATCATCCATCTCTCTCTGCCTATCTCTTAGAAAGTTATGCAATATGCAGCAAGCATTAATGACACGGATCTGCGAGATGGTATTATTGGCGTGTTAATAAAAAAATAAAAATAAACGGAGGCTTGGTTTTGCAAAATACTATGTGATACCTGATTCCGTATGCGAAAAAATGAACTAGTCCTCAAAATAGCCCATCTCATCTTTAGTAGACCAAAAGTTCTCTCTATCACATTCCTAGCTGATGCATGTCGCAGATTATATAACTCTCTTGGAGTTTGTGGGTTATTTCCATTAGCCACCCATTCTTTCAAATGGTACCGGACTGACCGGTATGGAGCAAAGAAGCCCGGACCATTAGTGTACCCAGCATCTACAAGGTAGTATTTTCCTAATGTTTGCAAAAATAACAAGTATTAGATATTATATTTACATTGAAATATCATAACTTAGTTGTTCTACCGTACCAAGACAGAGAATTACCATGTGGAACTCTAAAAGCGTCTTGTCGTGACATTGCATCTCGCAACACTCGTGAATCAGATGCAGAACCTTCCCATCCAGCTAAGACATACAAAAACTTCATATTCCGGTCACAAACACCAAGCACATTAGTGGTCACATCTTGCTTTCTATTCCTGTATCTGCCTTGCTTGAGAGCGGAAACACGGACATCAACATGTGTGCCATCTAAAGCTCCTAGCCCATCTGGAAACCATTTCCATCTACTATCCTCGGGCTGCTCAGCTGAAGGGGTTGGTAGCTTTATAAACTCATGAGACAAGGAAAGGACAGCTCTTAAGATCTCATTGAAATGCCTACTGATGGTCTCGAGTGCCCATCTGTACGTGCTTTCAATTAACCGGTATTTCATCCCATGGCTTAGCACTAGCAGAAACATTGTGACTGATTCTTCAACCGACACATAAAATGTGTCCCCCAAACCACATCTTTCACGCAAGATAGCGCACAGGTCCACAAAGGACCGTTTAGTTAGGCGCAAACTATCAAAACAGTGCTTGTTAGAACCCTGATAAATTGATCTAAGCATCTGCTTTCTAATCCTAATCTCCGCCTCATCCTCACTGAAATCATCAAGCTCTCTAATCTTCCTCTGACAATACGTGTGTTGAACTATCGCGACAACCGACACAAAAAATCCAGCAGCTGCCCTCTTCCTTTTCTTTCTCCTCTCATCGCCATGCAATGTGTTAATGTACAAGTCCGACATCTATATTAAGATGAAGAAAATAACAATTGAGAAAGAACTCAAGCTCGATTACTAGTGATACACAAAAAACTCATGCTTATTACTAGTGATACACAAAAAACAGATGCAGTTGCTTGTCAAGAAAGCTTAGATGGAGGAAAAAGATGGGCAAAACCCAAACAGGGTTTATGCTACTTTCTGTTTCACTTTTGTCAGGTGGATGAACAGACCTGCGCCCCCATACTTTTGGAAAAATAGATCATAACAAACAAAACCATCAAGCATTAGAGTTTCACATAAAAAGAAGCTTCAATCGCCATACGATACAATTGACACAGTCTTATTGAACATGTTATTAACACTCTCTCCTAAAACGGAGTGAATCAAAACTATCCTGAACTTGTATTTCAAAACATTATGCTCAAGTATCTAGCTTCAATAACAAGCCCGAATATAAAATCAGCTCAGTCTGGAAAAAACCCAGTCTGATTCAGACAAAAAATCATTATGCAAGCACACTGAAATTGTTCTATACTGAATTCAGACAAAAAATCAGTGTGCAAACATATTGAAATCAGGGGTTCATGTCTGCTTGCGGCCCATACTGAATTGTTCTATACTGAATCCACACAAAAAAATCACTGTCCAACCACACTGACTTTGTTCTATACTGAATTCAGACAAAATAATCAGTGTGCAAAACGCATTAAATTCAGAGATCCATTCTGTTTGCATAGAGGGGACGCAGACACGCTGACCACGTACCACAAAAAGGTCGATCTTCCGGGGTGTGGAGCTGACCGACCGTGGGCTGGCGGAGGAATCGTCAAGAAGTCGATCTTCTGTCCGGATCGGGTGGCTGGATGGAGGTGGGTTCAGGTTAGGGTTAGGGTTCAAGCAGAAAAGATCCACCAGAGAGAGGGAGAGGGAGAAGAGAGGTGGAGGGAGAACCTACCAGGATTTGAGAGCTCGACGACGGCGCTGTGGTCACCGGAGGCAGCACACCATCGAACAGAAAGCTTCGCGTGTAGAGGGGACGGGGGAAGAGAACTCGGGGAGAAGCTATTCACCGGCGGGGGGTGCATCACCGGCGGCCGAGAAGGTGGGGCTCATGGCGGCGGCGGGCGTCAGGGTAGGGTGGGGGAAGGAGGCGAGAGACGAAGGCGTCGGGGTAGGGTGGGGGAAGCGAGCGAGTGGAATCCGGGAGAATGACGGGCGAGGGGCTGGGATTTGGGCCTAGGCCAAGTTTACATCCTCTGGAATCTTAGAATGAAATCCACCCTCAATTCTGTGGCAGCCAAACAAGTATATTCCGGAATTCGCAAATGAAATCCAGCAAATCCGACCCAAATGATGGGTACCAAACGAGCTGTAATTGGTTTGCATTATCAACAATCTCATCGTTCGAAAAATGCAGGATGGAATTAGAAGTGTTCACCGACATACCAGTAGTGACCTAGACGTCACGAAGCTTGGCCGCCCTCATGGCGCAGCGCTGCTGCATGTCGTCTACCTCCGGACGGCCCTGAAGACGACAGCTCAACCGTCGGCCCTCAGACGCCTGGTCCGGGATCCCACCGAACTCTATAACCTCCTCCCGAGTGAAGTTGCCCGGGGAGTGACCTCCTGTCACCCCCCGAACACTCAGCCGGTCTCCACGACCGGAAGAGGGCGCCGAGTCAGTTGATGGGGAACCAAGGGCCACCTGCCCCCGCTCCACATCCACCCCAGGCCGCAGGCCAAGAGTGCTCGCCGGCGCCAACGGTGGGGGCGGTCACCCTAGGCGCGGAAGGTGAAGAGGGCTCCGAGGCCACCCGCCCCGAGCCCCCTCCATAGACCGGACCTGCCACCTACAGTTCCGGCCCAGCAATAGGTGAAGAAGGTGCCGAGGCCACCTGCCCCGGCCCCCTCCCGAAGGTAGATCCTCCCTCACGGTAGCACCAATCGGAGAGAGAGGAGAAGGGGGCGCTGAGGCCACCTGCCTCGAACCCCCTTCAGAGCTCGGAACCACCACCCACAGCTCCGCCGTCTCAACAGTATCCGAGGGAGGCGAGAACACTATCTCTGGACTCCCCTCCGCGCGAGAACCCTCCATGCTCGGGCCCTCAAAGTCCAACGCAGGTAAAGAGTGCTCAAAATCGTCAAAAGACTCCACCCGCTCGCTCCATAGTCTCGGAGGTGCAGTAGCAGGCTCAATAGACCCAAATCTCAGAGTGGTCGACGGCACTGAAGAAGGGGGCGCCGTCCCATCTCCGGTCGTCTGAGCAACAGACCCCGGTCTCTCGGACATCTCTCGTCCAGGATCAGCGGCCGGAGTCTCCTTAACTCCCGCCCCATCATCATCCTCGTGCATATCAATGCCAGTCATAGTAGGTGCCTCAGCAAACAGGCTCTCATCCTCAAACTCAATCTCAAGGTTGTAAACCTGGCCTCGATAAGCCCACTTGACCACATCAGGCACAAACTCAATGTCCAAAATACTAACCAGTAAGCGAGCAACCCCATGAACTCTAGTAAAGGCCATATCCACTCGCTCAGGCTTTCCCACCATGATGCCCAAGCTAGCAACGACCCTAGCATCCTGCATAGGCTTCGAAGGAGCTCCCGAAAAACGCAACCAGGCCTGGGTAAGAGGTTTACCCTGAGGCTCAATCAACTTCCACTCTTGGAACTCAAGGATGCCCTCAGTACCTGGCACTTTGCACATCCCAAAACTCAGCAGCCTCTGTAAATCCTCCACTGTCGGGAACTCAACCCTAAACAAGTTTGCCTCGAGACTGACAAGCTCCCAGTGGAAGTCTCCTGGGGTCAGCTCCCGGAGCCGCTGCAAAATCTGGGTCTCAGAGACTTCTCCTTTAGTCACTTTAACAACCCCAGTTGTCACACTCTGAGCCTCATCAGGAACCTCCCTCTCGATCGGAGACTCAAAAAACATGAGCTCAGCACAGTACACTCCATACATCATCAGAGTCGGTACCTGCTCCCTCAAGAGCAGACATGCCCCCGAGTCATGGGCTGGCTTGCCACACGTATCGCATAAAACTGCCACAGACTCAGCAATGAAATGACCCTTCTCGCCACAGCGGTAACATAACATTCTTTCCTTCTTGCGCGCCCACTTGGCCACCCTGTCCAGATCAGCCCTGTCAGAAGCCTCCACCGACATTGACCCGACCTCACCATTACCAGGAACCTCCACATCAGCCAGTGCCGTCACCACCTCCATAGCCTGGCTAGACAACCCAGGCTCCTCAGTAGCCTCGCCAACAACCGTCTGATCAACAACAACAGAATGCTGCCGTGGACGATAGCGGCCACCTCGACCACCTCGGCCACCACGATTACCACGGAAACCACCGCGGTGACGATGTGCCGGTCCAGACGCCCCTTCGACCAAGCCGCCCGTTGGCCCCAGGAAAGGCCTCTCAGCCGAGCCATCGCTCTGCCAGGCATACCCCGACCACCACCCATGGACGAGGATCCCCGGTGCTGTCCATCACCATAAGCGCTATGCCCATCGTCATGCCACTGACCAAGAGGCGCAGACGAATCTCCCCCACTAGCCGGAGCATGCGGCAACTGTGCCTGCTTCAACACCGGCGCTGCCGAATTCTGCGACTGTCTGGCCACAAAATGCGGCGGTCTGGCCCCGGGCTGCACCGTCACCGGACATAGCTGGACACTAGAAGCAAGAGGAGGCGGTCTCGGAGCGGGAGTGCCCCGGCCCGCTACGGCCGCAGGGCTCGGCACCGGTGGTCGAGGACCCCTCCTTCCTCGTCCCACAGCCGGCTGCGGAAAAGCCACCGGCGTCGGTGGCCGAATGCCCGCAGGCAGTGACCCACGGCCCACTGCGCTTGGCCCTAGCGCGCCGCCCGCTAGTAGCGGTCTAGGGCTGCCGGCCTCCGGCGCCGCCCGGCCGGTCCTTGCACCCGGGAACGGGGCAACACCACCACCAGACCCGGGCATCAGTCCAGTACCACCGCGGCCCGTTCCCGGTGGCGGACCACCCCCGCTGCGGCCACCCCCCACCGGCGGCACTTGCCCTCCGCGGCCAGCACCGCCCGGGGCGCCAGTCTTGCCAGGGGGCACACCACGACCGGCCATGCCGTGGAGAGGGGGGACGCGCCTAGCCCGCCCCGCACCACGGTCAGAAAACTTCGGCCGGCTCGCACCATCGAAAACCCTAGATTGTTTCAAAAGAAGACACCCAGGAAGAACATCGATCGTGCATGGTGGTGTAGAGGAAATCGACGTGCGTGCCTGGTTAGACTGGGCCTCATACCCAGTTAACACAGGCCCAATCCCGCACGGGCCCGGCTCACTCAGAACCGGCCCACCCCTAGGCGCTCCCTGCTCGCGGCCCAGGAGTGCGTTCAAACGAAACTCCCGCATCTGAGAGATCCCGATCGACAGCCCCGCCGGCAACGGTGCCACGGCCGCCGCCGGCCACCGGGACTCACTAGCAGAATGGGTCGATCTCTTCTTCCTGTGAACCTTAATCCATGAATCCGGCCTAATCAAATCAAAAAGAGTGAGGTTTGGAAGGCTAACCTTCGGGAGAGGTCCCTTCCATGGCCTGACGACCGCTGCCGTTTTCCGGTGCACGACGCGACGCACCATCTCCTTCCTCTCGCCCGCGTGAAGCCCAACCCTTGCCGGATCGTCCACCGGCAAGATCCTGTCCACTGTTGAGGCAACCTCGTCCTCATCATAACCTGAAAGGAAAAACTCACAAAATAGATCAGAAGGAGTCGGCGTTGGCAGAGACTCCGCCGGATCTTCCCCGTCCCCGTCCGCCTCGTTGTCATCGGATCCAGCCGCCAACCCGCGGACGAGCCGCAGACCCCGAGGGCAGAGGCCCGGCGATCGCCGCACCGCGTCCCGCGGAGTCACCCGCCCTGTCTCTACACGAATAGGACTCCGGAGTACTGCCCTGCCACATATACGTCCCAGCTAAATTACTAGTGATTTTTCAAATCTAATTAACCGGCAACGCTGATCACCCTTTACTAATAATCCTAAAATGACTCTATGTACGAGTACTTCTCAAACTATAACACGTATGCTTGGAATTATCTCCTCCTGCACGTGCACAAACTATAACACTATAACACAATAGCACACCAACATGCAACGAACACGCAGTAGCACACGCACACGCGTACACACACAGCAGCAAACATATATGCAGCAGCACACATGCCCCCCTGCATGTAAACAAACGTACCATATAAGGGGCAAAAGGGTCTTTTTATGTGTCACTGAAGCTCAAAATGAATAGAAGTGTCGTACAAGACGTAAAATTTAGAATCGTTGTTAGACAGGGAAGAAATAATTTGTCAATGTCAAATAGGGCATAAAATTTTAGCATGGTGTTAAATAAGGAATTCTCTCCTCTACAAAAATATGAATACAGAAATTGTCGTTCCACGGATACGAAAAAAAAATATATGAGATCAGGTCTCATGGTTAGCAGGTGAGACCCGTCCTGATGGATGACACGTGACATTCACAAATCACAAAGACCTTGGCAGGACGGGTCTCACATGAGACCTGGTCTCATAAAATTCTTGCACACAAGATACTACTCCGTATTTATGTGGATTTGATCAACCTTGCGCGCCCTTGCTGTTGAAGAAGAGCAGGCAGCGGTCGCCGGTGTCTCGTCTGCCAACGTAGATGTCGACACGATCTCCGTGGGAGATACGGCAGCCCCTAACGAATTCCCTCCGCCCACGGCCAACGATCCGGTAGGTCATGTTGGCGTTCATGTACCGGACCGTGGCCACCTTCTCAACACCCGCCTCGGCATCAATGAGGACGGCCACCACCACCTAGTTCTGCATGCCGTTGTCGCCAACCTGCTCCAGCTCCGGGAACAACATCGGGATGGGGCCGCCCTGCCCCATCCAAGTGGGGAGCAGCAGCCGGTTCTGGTTCGGATCGACGTCTGAATGTAGAAGCACCTTGGATAGCGCCCACTCGCCGTCGTATGCGCCGATGACGGCCATCAGCACCTGGTGACGCCGGCGGACGAAGGAGGTATCAGCCACGAGGGCGCGCCCCATCAGCACCTGGTGACGCCGGCAGACGAAGGAGGGGTCAGCCACGAGGGCGCGCCACCGCTTGCACGCGGTGCCACAGCGGACGAGGGCAGCTGCATTAGCGACACGTGTGAGAACCTCGAGGACGAGGTCTTCCGGGAGTTCCGTCCGTTGTATTTTCGCCGAAGGATCCATCGTGTCAAAGTGGCTAAACCCTTGCCTAAAGATATGTCTCGCGCTACACTCTAATTTCCTTTTATTTCTCTCCAATCCCAATCCCTATCTTATGATCTCGATTCTCTTACAAAAGCACTCGTTGGTGCGATGGTGCGAGTAAATATAGAGAGGACCAAGATGCCGACTCGAACAACAACTCCTGATGTCTCACGGACAAGGCTAAAGGCACAAGTGCACACGGCAACACTTGCCTAATTAATCTGTTTCTGGTCCGTACTTAGACTACATGTAAGCCTGGGAATAGTTTCACATCCAAACCAAAGCTAGTCCAACCCATAGCACTACACGCCTAGGATCCAAACCAAACCGATCCAAAAAGAATCAGCTAGAACCTAGACCAAACCAAATTGTATGTTTTTTCAACCCAACCTCATCCAAACTGTTTATGATTTGTGGATTGAAACCACAAGCTCAAACCATGGACAAAGCCTAACGTGAAAAGGGCATAAGCAATTGACGACCAAGCACAATCAGGCATAATGATTTCTGAAGTAATCTGAACAATCCAACCAAGCCAAGCCCGCACAGCTTTGTAGTCGTCAGCATCTATAGTTCTCTACCTACAGAGGCGAGAGAGGGCACACCCACCAGCCGTGAAAGGCTCGGCGTCAGGCAGGCGCCACCGGCGGCAACGTCACCCGCGTGAGGCGCATGGAATCGCTGGTCTCGTTTTTTTTTTTTGATGGAAGGAATCGCTTGTCTCGTAGAGGGTTTTTATTTTTTTGAGAAATCTCGCCTCTTTATTGATTCAAAACAATGTTTATGTTGGGACAAACCCCGAACTACCTCTCTCTCACACTCGCTCGGATGTAGATGGAAGGAGAGGGACACCGATATTTCCGGCGCACATACGCCCCACCGCACGAACGGCGCCTCGGCCGCACGAATAGCCTAATTTTTCATTGAGCACGAACTCTGGCTCGGCACATACCGCAGCCACACCCACACGAAGGACTACTCGAGACTACATCTCTCCTAGCTACACTCCACTCTGCACAACATCAATACATGGCTTATATAGCCGGACACACACCCTGGCCTCACGCACGCACGCACATGCATGGATCGCCCGGCCACTAAGCCAACTAACTATGCCATGCACCCACAACCTGCTAGCTACATGCATGGTCAGACTTAGAACGTGCGCAGCTTCCCTCAACGGTCGAGTCCATCCATCTAGCTTGCAACCAACTGCTCCGGTCGCGCGCACGACGCGGCTGTCTTCAACAGATCGCAACGACCCTCGTGCATGTAGCTCCTTCACTCAACCAACGTGAGCACGGACTCATGCCGGGACACACACGCCCACGGCCTGCATAGACTGCACCTGGCACACCCGACGCCGGTCGCCATCGTTCGGGCATGGCTTATTGCCAACAGTTTGTAGGTACATGGTTTGGGTCATGTGGGTATCCCAACCAAACATGTCTCTCGGGACCTAAGTTACAAACAAACTTGACGAGATTATGTGTCTCGAAATTAAAATTTCTACGCTCATGAACAAAAGAGCAAGAAGTAAAGTTACTGCTATGTTTTATGATTTCATGTATGATAGCTGTATGGGGACCTCCCATCCCGGTCTTGATGTCATTCACCACTCCCTGACAATCAAAAGCTACCACAAAATTCTGGACGGAGAGGTCATCTGCAAGAGCGAGGGCTTCCCTATAGGCATATGTTTCCATAATCAGAGGGTCGTTGACCCCAAAAAATACCACCGCTGACGATCCCAGGTAATCGCCATTTGAGTCCCGACATATTGCTGCAGCAACACCTCCCCGCTTGTGCCTTGCAACTGCACAACATTTATCTTCATCTCTCCCTCCGTTGGTGGAAGCCAACACTTGGGTTGTGCAACTGGAATCACAAAAGCTGCTGGCCGTGCTGAATCTGTTGCTAACTGTTCCAATTCCCCAAGGAATCTGTTAACGAACATTACGGTTTGTTGCGGCTCTGAAAGATCGCCTCGTAGATAGCTTTAGGTCTCGCATACCACACCGCCCATAGGGTCACAGCCATCCGTGTGGAACTTGCGTGATCTAGATTTTCGTACATATCAACACTAGTAGAAAACAGGGTTTTGGTCCAGGCCGGGTCAGCCCATTAATGCTGGTTCAGTACAGAACCGGAACCAATGGGGGCATTGGTTCCGGTTCGTGAGCCCAGGGGGCCGGCCGGGCCACGTGGGCCATTGGTCCCGGTTCATCTGGACCTTTTGGTCCCGGTTGGTGGAATGAACCGGGACCAATGGGCCTCGCTCCTGGCCCACAACCATTGGTCCCGGTTCGTGCCTCAAACCGGGACTAAAGATTAGACCTTTAGTCCCGGTTTGAGGCACGAACCGGGACTAATGGGGTTGAGACCTTTAGTCCCGGTTCGTGCCACGAACCGGTACTAAAGGTCCCATTTTCAAACTCTACCCCCCCATCGCCTTTTCAGTTTTAAAAAAATAAAAGAAAATGATGGAAATGTCAAAAAAATAAAAGAAAATAAGTTTTCCATGTGATATGTGGTCTAGTTGTTGAGAAAATTTGCAAATGTGAATTTTCACTTTATTTGCAAAATCTCTCTGAAATTTGTAAAAATGGGCATAACTTTTGCATACTAACTCGGATGAAAAAGTTTTTTATATGAAAAATCATCTACTTGAAAAGTTACATCCGAATTTAAACGGGGGAACCCCGTTAAACATTTTTAAAATCCTCAAAAACCTAATAGAAAAAAAGTTACGGGGCTTTTAAGATCTAGAGTGAAAAAAATCGAAATAAATTCAAACAGTGGGCAAACTGTGGTCAAACAATGGTCAAACTAATTATTCTAGAATATTAGTGTTACTAAATAATTATTTCTATTATTTCAATTTTGGTCAAATCTGGTCAAACTGTGGTCAAACAATGGTCAAACTAATTATTGCATTATAGCTGCGTACAGCATAATATCATGCATCATATAGTTCACATATTCCTGTTTTTTCTCTACTAGATTGTGTATTGACATCGTCTCGGTGTTACAAGCTTTAGAACTGTGTTGTCGGCAAAACATATCAAGCAACTCATCTTCCTGGATATAACATAAAAGATCATTAAAGTCCCGCACTTTGAAAAGTAATCGGTTATTAACTGCTGAATACACCCTCATATTGGAGATATTATTATATCTCGTAAGCGTTGAACATTTGAACTCATGTTTACGATGTATCAAACAATTCCTTAGTATACGATAACTATCATCTCTATCGAAATTCGTTAAATAAACGTGAATACTCCTTCTTTCATTTTTCACTCTCCTAGTTAAACCGGTCAACAAACTATATACTAACCGTCTACCTCCCTCGGTTAGACACTTAGCGAGAAGAGTTGAGTCATTAGCGGAAGAAAACATATGACTATCCTTCAAAACAGATACTTGATTACCTCTAACCTTCATAACAGTTGAGTAGTCAGTGGGAAAACATATGATTATCCTTCAAAGCTAGAGGTTGATTAGCTCTAACTATACCAATGCACCTGAATGTGGTATCTTAAACTGCTGATATCTATCTCTATATAAAAGTGTAAGCATATTAACAACAATGACTGGTTTGAGAGTTGGAATGTCCGGAACCTGCTTAACCTTCTTCACATTTTGATTATAGTGAATTTTACAAGGAGAGAAGTCATTCTCATTCCTCTCCGCGACTATTTGATTATAAATCGATCGAATAGAGGGAATTGTGTTGCACGTGTCTGGATATCCGCTCCAAATACTAGGAACCCTCATCCGATTAGAAGGTTTTAGATTAGAGTTCTGAATCGTCAGAGTCTCTTCATCTGGAAGCTTCAGTTGATACTTATCTTGTAGCTTAGTGATGTAGGGGTTTTTCCGAGTATCGGCTATATTTGTTTTCTTTGGCCTTCTCGGTATACTAGAGACTAGGGTTTGTAGTCTTTCTGATATCTCCAATGAGTCATAAAGCATCTTATAAAGATCTGATGAAGATAATCACTCACTAATCTCCTCTCTTTTCGAATGGGGCACTAAAAATCTAAGACCCACTTTATAAACAGGTTTCTTATGATACTTCTCAGCAACTTGGATCATCTCTCTATACACTATATTGATTATATAATCAATCGGGAGGATTTGAGAAGGATCCGATTCATCATAGAGCCAGATGCTCGTTGATGTAGGAAGGGTATCATCAATTTCTGGACAGGAGCCTTTTTCCAAGTATAGCACTGGCACGATGGAAGCTGTCGTAAGATCTCCCTCCTTCAGGATTGGGATTCTTGGATAGATATATTTCTGTAATAGTATATAACATGCAACTGTATGTGCAACCCAATGATTAACCAATGGATAAACAGGTTTATACTCTACGCTAGCTATTGCAATCATACCTTTGACTGTATAATATTTCCATGACGTCAGATCGAAACGTTCGCTGAGTTCAGTGATAGCCCCAGTATCAATATTCAGAATACTAGTGCAATAGTACTGGAATCTAAGACTTCGTCTCTGGAATAAGTCATTCATGGTATCACCTTATCCTTCTAATTTTGTGGCCAGTTTTGTGGTAAGCGTGATAGATTGAATCAACAAGCAGTAGTGTGATCTGCTGCTTGCGGTCAGTACTACGTGTGATCTCAATCATATTTCATGATGAAGATACCTCTAATGTTCCCACTAGATCTTAGACCCGCTAACCTCCACTCTTGCCTTTCAGTTTATTTCCCGCGATCCTAATCTTTAGTTCCACTTCTGACTGGATGGGAGAAGACCCTCCAAGGTGAGCTGGTTTCGGCCTTGTTTGTGAGCAGCTCCTAACTCACTCGACGGGGTATGATCGGTACTGTTGATAGGTCGATCGGAAAAGAATAAGTTCCAGGACTGAACAGAAAGAAAGTACTCTAACACTTTCTTCGCCATTCTTTTCTATGAGGAGCTCTATTTTGCTAATAAAAATGTAATGCTACCTCCCTACGGCGATTCATAACTAGAAGAACTCGTTGGCACAACCGGACCTTATTAAAGGCCTCGGCCGTCTGATCGACTGAAAGATCTTATCTTGGAGTTCTAGTATGGGTCGTCGGCCCTTTCTCCTCCTCAGTAGGTGCAAACCCTGGTTCTGTAAATGATTATAACTGCCTTGGAGCTAGATAAACAAACCTTCTTCTGTTTGAGTATGATGGATGTTACACCCACTACCAGATACAAGCAAAAGCTTTCCAGCTAAGCTAGGAGTCAGAACGAAACTCATGAAGCTATCCTTCTTCTTGGATCTCAAGATTCAAATGGAATTTTATCACCCCAGATTTTGGCTTTAATTTCCACTTTATACTTGAGTTAAGCAAGGCACCAGCATGGGAGAGAAGATAGCCCCTCGGGATCGCTTACTAGCCGGCCTGCTTGATTTATTTATGAGGTATCCAGATGGCACTGCACCGGCGAGGGAAAGGGAAGCTGATGAGAGGTAAGGGAAAAGTCCATTTAATGAATAGGTTCACTACAGACTGTACTATCTCTAGACCCCCTCTCTATACTCCCTCATAATATATGGATCCCCCGGATAATATTGATCCTCCAACAGCTGACATATCTTATCTAAACTCCCGGAAACCTGGGCATGGCTTTTTCGAACTTAGTTGATTTCGCAAGAAGCAACTTGAAAAGCACAAAGACTACATCTAAACAAACCTTACGTCTTCGTTCGGCTCATTCTTGCTTATCTCACCCTATTTCCTTACTTTAGCTTAGAAGTAGGCATATGGGAAGTTACACAAAGATGACTTATCGGTTGGCCTAAGCTTACTCGATTCCATTCTTTCCAATATCATATACGCCTAGTGAAATGCATCTATCTCCTCTCCTCCCCTTCTTTCTTTTTATCCATTTTATATACCTAGTCGAAGACTACTTCAGATTATAGGGCGGGCTTTTCTACCCATTGACCGGGACCGATCACTGTGTTTGACCGCTCTTGGTATTCAGACCTTGGACTTTTTCGCTAGGAGCTGATCCATTCTTTAAGAGCTCTATACATAAAGAGAAGGCGTATTCACTTAAAGGACTGTGAAATCTACCCTATGCCCCGAAAAGTCTAGGCACCTAAATAAAGTAAAGATGGGATCCCTGACCAATAGATTAAGCTATCCAATGAGTTAGGAACCTTTTTTCTTCCCCCTTCTCTTCTCCGCTTTGCTCGAGGGAATACGACGAGCACTCATCTCCAGCATTCAGGTGGTCCTATCATCTCTATTTCCTCCCGACATTTCCTTCTCTAGTCAGGGAAGCCATAATCAGTCAGTAAGAAGTATATCTATAGGGAGTTTCTAATAAGAGAACTGGATGTGCGAAACTTGTGTCAAGAGGGGTGTAGAAAGGAGAAAAAGCATAGTTCAAACTAGCCTCATCACAAAAAAGCCCATGATCAAATGTCTTCTTTGAGGTGGCACGAAGACGAAAGTAATTAGTTCAACAATGCCGATGATAGAAGGGCTGGGCCTAATTAATTGTTCTGGTATAGAGATGAATGAGAGGATGGAGATAGCGCATTGAATGGTTTGAGGAAGTAGTTAAACAATGATAAAATTTTGCACAGATAATGCGGGATGAAAGTTCGATATGTTCCTAAAAATATGCTAATTTGAAAGGTAGGAATTTTTATGGTGACCTATGAAATATGAACTCGAAAATGCCAACCTCGAGAGGAGTAGGCGATCTCACTGCGTAATGCGAAAGTGCCCGTCTGGTCGAAGTAAGAAATAGCATTAGATACTGGTCAAACAGCAGACCCGAGCATATGGAGGACAAGTGGAAAGTGGATTCCAGGTTCGAGAGGTTCCTCCGTCTGCCTCGGCTCCAAGGCGGCTACCAAGCTCGTAAGCAAGCGGTCTGTTAATGATACTTAATGAAAAAGAGATCGGCTCTTGGATGATATATTTGGTTATAATAACACATTCCTTTGGTTAGAAACCGATTCAATCGACTACTTACTGAAATGAAATAAGAACCCTCTTTGGGAGAAGTTCTCATAGTGATTAGAATGACCAGCACGAAAGCAGTGATCTTCTAGGTCTGGCTCATAAATAGGCCTTGGCTCCGCGGCAAGTCCTTCTTAAGCATGTGATGGAGCTCAAAAACGGCGTTAGGCTGTGAGGGCAACTGATGACCTTTCGGTCTATTGATAGGACAGTCACTACCGAAACCCCTTTG
The DNA here is from genome assembly GCF_003073215.2 of Triticum urartu. Classification (NCBI taxonomy): domain Eukaryota; kingdom Viridiplantae; phylum Streptophyta; class Magnoliopsida; order Poales; family Poaceae; genus Triticum; species Triticum urartu. The sequence continues at coordinate 665,002,150 of NC_053028.1, read as the reverse complement.
TATGTCCTTACGAAGATGGAATACGATCTTAAACTTAGACGAGTTGCTAACCGAAGGCAAAAACCAGGGATTTTTGGAGTATGTACCTCGATTTCCAACGGGAAATTCATATCTAATAGAGGACTAGATCGATGCTTTAATGCGAGGGCAGGCTATCTACTCGCTTTCTTGCCTTATCACGAGCTATTGCGAACGGATCTAAGGGCATCCCTACCTACAATCCTTCCTTGGTGCCCCATTCCTATCTTCTTTTCCAGCCATCAAACTTGTTCAATTCGTTTTCTTGAGATCTGTGGAATAGTGATATCATACTTGAATCCACATTCCCAGTATTTGAGGAAGAAGTAGAATCTTAGTCCTTTCGAATTTCTAAGTTGGGAATTTGATATCGACTAAATCAAGAAACTCGATTTCACTATGATATGACCACTGAACCCTTTGATGCAACATTTCTTGTTTCCAGAAGATCTCGGATGGTTTCTGAAGCTTCCATGATCTTGTAAAAGAAAGAAACCCTTTCTATAAGTCATGAAGACGTGGACCAAAAGACTAAGAAACTGCACAATCTATTGATTGACAGAAAAACTCAAGCTGAGTAACTTGCTTGAATGATCGCTCCGGCTCTGGGCCGTCTGATCTTCGGGATGCAGAATAGGGGATCGCTTGCCAACCGTTAGTTAGGACCAGTGAAAACCCACGCTTGGTGAAGGCGAAGTTCAGTTTGGAGATCTAACAATTCCTTATGTCGTGTATCCTCGATTGATGCAGCCTCAGATGCTTCAATTGTAGATTTGAGTATTGAGCAGAAAGGTTACACCACCTATAGGTTCTGTATTACAGGCCAATCCTACTCCACTAGTACCAATAGGCGGCATAGGGGAAAAAGCACAACACCTAGGAATAGGAATCAACAACACAAAAACTTTCTGAGAAATTACCCAGCAAGAAAACGTATGCGCGTGGGCGCAACGGATTTCGCTCCCGTGCGCTCATCCCTTGCTTGTTCTTTCGGACTAGCACTCTTTCCCTCTCTTTGAAGTAGATTTCTCAGCTCCACGAGTCAAACGAAATAAGGCGAAAGGCCCACTACTTCTTCATTCATGGCTTATTGATTTGATTGATCCCCCTTTCGTATTCATTCGACCTGAGGTGAGGTTGGAACAAGAGTTTTCATAAAAAGAATGGTTCTTTTATGCAATTATGAACGGGCAGGCCTCTTGTGGATTCCTCCAACTCTATGAATGAAGGGGGGAGTATGAGGAAGGCCGATTTTCTTTCTATATGAAGATGTATTCAAGAAATATTAGTGTTACTAAATAATTATTGTTTTTTAAAACAATAGTTTCAAAATAAAACTATGAAATGTGTCACTTCATGCTCAAACAAAATTCCTGAAGGTTAATAGGATTGACATCTTAGTATTGTCAGGAAAACAACAAGTGCAGACTTGGAGTGAGGGAGAATAGAATCCGGAAGTTAAGCGTGCTCAGGCTGGGGGAGTGGGAGGATGGGTGACCGTTCGGAAAGTTAGATGATTTGGAATGATGAGGGGTGATTAGAGGATAAATTGAGAAGTGATGAGGGGTGGTGATTACAGACTAGAGGTTAAAATAATTCAGAAATTTGAAAATCAAAAAAATCAAAAAAATCATAAAATTTCCTTTAGTCCCGGTACCAACCGGGACTAAAGGTGGAGCTCCACGTGGCCGTGCCCTTTAGTCCCGGTTTTGGATTGAACCGGGACTAAAGGGATAGGCATTAGTACCGACCCTTTAGTCCCGGTTCCAGAACCGGGACTAAAGGCCCTTATGAACCGGGACTGAAGGCCCTTTTTCTACTAGTGCAAACATCCAGCTCTTAGCGCTTGGTTCCAAATTTTCTGCCATCTTCACTACTAGGAGCTGATTGGATAGGGCCCAAATGCATCTGGACATGGTGCAAGATAAAAGGGCATGTCTCCATGAATCTGCCATGCCACAAAGCGGGCAAATCGACTGGCTCGACATATTATGTTTCTGCAACACATCAGTCGTAGGCAGAGAATGACGTGCTAATCTCCAGAGGAACACCCTGACTTTTGAAGGGACCGGGAGTTTCCATAGCGACATCCATGCTTTTTCCTCTCTCCCATTGCTTGAAGACCCCAATCTTCCTTCGACCAACTGTTCCCTCTGTAGTTTGGTTTTCACTAGTTACTTGTACGCTGAACTAATAGAGAACCATCCTTTGTCGTTAGGGTACCATGCCCAGAAATCCTCCGTGTTTCTTGTGCACACTGGTATCTTGAGGATCGCATCAGCATCAAACCGGAGAAAAATAGATCGAATCAAGCCAACATTCCATTCTGCCACCGATGGTATGAGCAACTCCGAGACCTTCTTCGGTGGATCAGTGACTAGTGAGGTTATAGGTCTCGGAGTGGTTTCTTTCGGTATCCAGTTGTCTGCCCAAATGTCAGTCGTCCGACCATTACCATTGCGCTTAATTAATCCTTGCTTCAAGCCATCTCGTCCCTCAATAATCGCCCGCCAAATTTGAGAATGCCGCGACCCCAACTCCGCATCTAGGAGAGATCTGTCCGAAAAATATGAGGCTTTAAGAATCCTAGCACTCAAAGACAATGGCTCCTGCAGGATCCTCCAAGCTTGCCTTGCCAATAGTGCCAAATTGAATGGTTACATATCTCTAAAGCCAAGCCCTCCTAAATATTTAGGGCGGTTCATAACATCCCATGAGACCCAAGCTGGTTTTCTTTCCCCTTGCTTGCAGCCCCATCAAAACTTGCTGATAATGGACTTTATATGATCACACAAACCCCTTGGCAGTTTAAATCAAGCCATAGAAAACACTGGAATTGCCTGGGCTACTGATTTAATGAGCACCTCCTTGCCTCCTGCTGATAAGCACTTGCTCATTGAACCCTTTACCTATCCCAAACACGATCACTCAAATATTTAAAGGTGCCCTTCTTTGAGTGCCCCACAACAGTTGGCATTCCCAAATACTTTTCACTCAAAGATTCATTAGGAACATGCAAAAAACCCTTCACAGCATCTCGTACTATCTCTGGGGTCCCTTTGCTGAAAAACTTGGAGGATTTCTCTCTATTGATTCGCTGACCTGATGCCGAACAGTATGTGTCCAATAGGTTTGACCCTGCTTCTGCCCCATTTATACTCGCCCTGAAAAACAGCAGGCTATCATCCGCGAATAAAAGGTGGTTCACCGGTGGATCCGATGGCGCCACCTTAACGCCGCCGAGCTGGGATGACTGGTTCTGAGAATGTAAGAGGAACGAAAGGCCCTCTGCTGCCAACACGAAGAGATATGGAGAGATAGGGTCTCCCCTTTCGAATACCTCGTGTAGGTTTGAACTCCTCTGATTTAACTCCATTAAACATCACTGAGAACGACACTGAGCTCACCATATTCATGATAATGGTTATCCATGGTGTAGCAAAGCCCACCTTAATGTCTCGTAGAGAGGTACAGTTGAATTGGTCACTCGATCCAGTTTTTATCTATAGATTGAAATGGGCTGTGACCGTTCGATCTCTGTCCAGACCAAACCAAGCCAATCTAGTATAATTGCTAAAGCCCACACTAGACCAAATTTCCACAGGTGCTTAGCCCATTTAATCCAACCCAAAGCAAACCAAACCGAACTGAAACTTCAGTTTGAGTTCAAACCATTCGCAGGTTGTATGTAACACCCCGGATGTAACTTACCATATTTGTAACTCCGACTCTGCCGTTTCCGGTTCTAAGTTATGATTTTTCCCTTCGTGGTTGGGTTTTGTCTACGTTTTGCTTTTTGTCCATTTCATGCACTTCATATCATGTCATCTTGTGCATCGCATTTGCATACGTCTTCGTCTCATGCATCCGAACATTTTCCCCGTTGTCCGTTTTGCAATCCGACACTCCTATGTCATCCGGCGTCCCCCTCTTGTCTCTTTTCGTGAGCAGGTGTCAAACTTTCTCGGAATGGACCGAGATTTGCCAAGCGGCCTTGGTACACCACCGGTAGACCGCCTGTCAAATTTCGTGCCATTTGGAGTCCGTTTGCTACTCCAATGGTTAACCGGGGAACCGTAAAGGCCTCATGTGTGTTGCAGCCCAACACCCCTCCAAAATGGCCCTATAACCCTTCCAAACCACTTCCATGTCCTCCGTCATCGGATCACGATTGCGTGGCCGAAAACCACACCTCATTTGGACACTCCCACCTCCTTCTAGGTATAAATATGTGCACCCCCCTTCAAAATTCGGACGAAACCCTAGCCTTCTTCCACCCCGCGCCGCTGGACACGTCCGGTCCGGCCGGACAAATCGCGCCGCCGCCCCGAGCCAGTCAGAGCACACCACGTGGCCCCGAGTCGCCCTAGCGCCGCCGGCTCGCCGCGGCCGCCCAAGGCCCGGTCGCCTTCGCCGCCCGCTCGGTTGCCCGCGCCCGAGTCCCAGCGCCACGCCCGTGAGCGCGCGCCGCCGCCCCCGCGAGCTCTGGCCGCCGTCCGACGTCTGCCCCGCCGCCCGACGTCCACCCCGCCGCTCGTGCCGCCTCGCCGCCGACCTCGCCGTCCGCCTCCACGCCGGTCACCGCCGACCCCGCGCCGCTCTCCTTCCCGGATCCGGCGAGCTCCTCCGCCCGGCCATCCTCTTCCCCACTCCGGCCGCCGTCCCCGTCGTCGTCTTCTCCGGCGAACCTCGATCCGCATGCAAACCCTAGATCTGGACCGGTGGTTGACCTCGTTTTCTTCTCTAAGTCATTTTCTGTTATGTTTTTAGCCTCTGTTCATCATGCCATAACTTTGTGCTCGCTGCTCCGTTTTGTGCGTGCAATATATGAAAATGTTCATCATGATGTGCTCTTCATTTTGTACCATTGTGCCATGCTTGTTTGAGTCCATATTGATGCCCAAATCGTTGATACAAGAGTGCTATAAATTGTTAGGTGCTGATTCTTATCAGAGTATGAGCATTTGTCTTTTTTGCTACATTTGTTGTGTGCTACATATGGGCGTGAGCTCTATGTGTTTTGATATATGCCATGCCATATTTACAGGGGTGTATGCCATGTATTTTTGTGATCAATGTGGTGACTACCACAAGCATGCAAAGTAGCTCTTGTGATATTGCTGATTTCAGGGACTTAGGATTTCACTAAGTCATTTCCCTGCTGTTATTTTTATGCCATGTATTCATGTTGCTACAGAGAAATCCATGCTTTGTTTGAGTATCTTCAATAAGGATGATTTGGACATATGGTTGTGCTCTATCCGTCCATGCCCCTGTTTGCAATTATGGAGTGCCCTAGCATGTCTTAATCTTGCTCTACTTTTGCTATAAAATGTTCTTGGCAGATTGTTTACATGTTAGTCAATTTTGCCATGGTTGTTGTAGTTGATCCATGCATGCTATGAGCTTGTTCTTGCCATGGTTAGCTTCATGAACATGTCTTCTTGCTGTTAGTATGCTTAGCTTGTCATGCAATGCCTTGTGATGAGTGAATCGAGCTCGCAAAGATGCCTTCATAATTCTGTTTATGCCATGCTCAGTTTTCTGCTAAGTCTGAATCTGTTAACGAAACTTGCTATGTTTACATGGGTGCCGTAATATCTTATGTGCCTTTTTGGCTCATGGTCAGTAAGGGACTTTTGTTCTATGCTTCGAGTAGATTCATGACATGCCTTTGTTTTCTATGTTCTGTTCCTGTAGCATGTTGTTTGCTTGCTCTAAACATTGCTTCCTGATGTTAATTCCTGGCATGTTAGTATTTTCACTAAGTCTATGAAGCTGATATCTTTTGCACTTTTGCCATGCTTGTTTGTGTTGGAAATACGAACAAGTTACTACGAGATTTAATTCGAATAATTAGAAGATAAATCATGACTACAGTAGCAGATATTAAACTAATTATGCGAACTAGCATAGCAGATGAACAGATCACATCTAGGGCACATACTAGAAACATGAATTCTACCACGATCTCGAAAAGGAAGGATAGAATCACATACGGTGCAGCGGGAGCAGCACCGCCGGCATTGACGTTGTCGCCCATGTCGTCGAGGATGAGGTTGCAGAGGTCGGGGAAGAAGTCGTCGTTCGCGAAGTCATCGCTGCCAGCAGTCGTGCAAGTGCGCTCCCCAAAAACCTGATCGCCCCTCTCCCGTACAGGATCACGAGAGGCGGGGTTCCAGAGGCCTGCTGTCCCTTCTCCCGGTGCACGGCGAAAGGAAGGATGGAGAAGACTTGCTTGGCGGCGCAATGATCTGGAACGGTGGTGAGAAACCATACGAAGCGGCCGCGGCTAGGGTAGACGTCTGCCTGACTATATAGTGCGGGCCGGGTAGGTCGTGGGAGTAAACCCCACGTTCGAGTCGTCACGATCAAAAAGAATCAGAAACGGTTCAGTAATTAATGCGTCCGTTAATTATTAATTAATGACTCATTAATTTTTCCCGAGCAGCAGAAATATAGACAACGTGCATAGCTCTGTCCTCGGCTCGGCTCAATCCCGCAACCCGTGGCGCGGCGCGTCGTGACGAGGCATGGCGTGGCGAGGAGGAGGAGCGCACGTGTAGGTCTCCTCTTCTCATGCTCATACAAGTGGTAGAAGAGCTCACCTTATAAAGAGGTGCAACTCTCTCTCAACTTCCGGGGTGGGACTAAACTTTAGCCTCACTCACTCCACTCACATGTGTGCATGAATGGGCCAAGAGAATTTCAGAATTTTAGTTGGGCTTTGGGCCAAAGGCCTACTAGCAAAATTGCAACAATCCCCCACAAAGTCTCATTGACACATCTCATCATTTAGTTCCAAAACATTGTTTATATACCTGTGCTCAGTGGAGACTGTGAAGTTGAACTTCCACTTAGAGTTTTATGCTACACTAGATCACAACTTGAATAGTGGACAATGCCTTGAACTACAAGTTTTCTGCGAGACTAGTTTCACACAAATTCTTGACCGATACTAGGCTGCCGCAAGACTTCCTCGCGGGTGGAGTGTATACGTCATACTCCAAGGCCTTTTCATGAATTTATTAGAGAACACCCAATTCCCATAGACTGCGACGTTAACAGTCAAATTCATATAGGTGTGTTCCTCAGAAGATGTTCTGTAGGACAACATCTCTGCTTACCTGTTGTGGAGTTGACACGATAGATGTCCTAGAGCAAGGACTTAGTCATAGGGCCATCGCACTAGGAAGCTTAAAGGGGTTAATCGGGACAAGGGACACACGAGAGAGTTTTTATACTAGTTCGGCCCCTTACGATCAAGGTAAAAGCCTACGTCTAGTTGGGATTGGTATTGTAGAAGTTTTCGATCTCCAAGGGGCTCAACTCGCCGGCTTGATTATCGATTTGGTTGTCTCTTTCCTTAAGCCGCCACCGGGTCGTCCCCTTATATACATGGGTTGACGCCTGGTGGCCTACAGAGTCCCGGCCGGCTCATAACCGTGTCTGGCTCGGTGACTTCCTTTACATGCCTTTCTTTACAAGTCTTTCCTTACATACGGCGGTTTACAATATCGGGCCTTAAGCCGGCCCCAGGCCTTTGGGCCTTCTATATGTTTTAATAAACTATCATCTTGAATGTATATTGGGCTTCTTATGTAACCCGCCATTAGGGTTGACTCGGCCCCTCCTGGGCGGGTCATACTGGTAGTAATATTCCCAACATTAGGCCCCAGGTTGACTTTGAACTTTGTTCTTTGTCAATTTTCAATACTTAGATGAAATCCATCTTCTGTCTGAAAAACTCAGTAACCCGCTGTGACGTCATCTTTTGAAAACACAAAAAACTTTCATGACGTCATCTTCCAACAGATCTTTTATCTTTAATGCTTCCCGAGAATCGAGGCGTCTATATAGCTGGATAACCATTATTTGGTTCTCCCTTGATTTTCACGCACGTCTGTTCGCATCTGCCCTCATAAATAGGCACGCGGCCGGTTTTTCTCATTCTCCCCTCTTCTTCATCTTCTTCCTCTCGCCATCTCCGCTACTGCTCGAGGTCCGCCGCCGCTGCAACGCTCATCGTCGTCCTCGAGCCTGGCCGCTGCATCACCCTGAACTGTCCAGATAAACGGCGACGACCCTCCGCAGCGAATCCGCATCCATAAGTCTTATCTTCTCAAACTTTTTAGATCTGCATTAGGGCTTGCGAGTTCATCGGTGTTCTTCACCGTTCTTCATGAACTGTAACACCCTCGATGCGACTATAGCTCCCATGTGTCGAGGCACGACTTAGAGACATAATCGCATTGAAGGCATACGTCGCAAGTTAGGCAATCTTCACAACATCCCATGTAATATAGATAATAAAGGGGAGATACATAGTTGGCTTACACTTGCCACGTCAATCAAAGTGCATAAATAGCATTACAACAATCAAACACTCATGGCCCGACTACGGCGCCAAAATAAAAGATAACCCAACATGCGACACGGTCCCGATCACCCCAACTGGGCACCACTACTGATCATCAGGGAAAGACACGTAGTATCGTTGAGAGTCCTCGTCGAACTCCCACTTGAGCTCAAGCGCGTCACCTGGAGCGGAATCATCAGGCCCTGCATCTGGTTTAATAGTAATCTGTGAGCCACAGGGACTCAGCAATCTCGCACCCTCGCGATCAAGACTATTTAAGCTTATAGGTAAGGCAAGGTAAATATGTGGAGCTGCAGCAAGCGACTAGCATATACGGTGGCTATCCTGTTCGCAAAAGAGAGCGAGAAGAGGAGGCAAAGCGCGAGCAAGAAACTAGAGAGCAACCTGCGCAAGCATTACTCCAACACCGTGTCCACTTCCCGGACTCCACCGAGAAGAGACCATCAAGGTAACTCACACTGTTGATTCATTTTTAATTAAGTTAAGGTTCAAGTTATCTACAACCGGACATTAACAAATTCCCATCTGCCCATAACCGCGGGCACGGCTTTCGAAAGTTCAAATCCCTGCAGGGGAGTCCCAACTTAGCCCATGACAAGCTCTCACGGTCATCAAAGGAATAGACCTCCTCCCGAGACGTTTCGATCAGACTCGGTACCTCGGTTCTACAAGACACTTCGACAGGTTAAAACAAATCCAGCAACACCGCCCGAATGTGCTGACAAATCCCGATAGGAGCTGCACATATCTTGTTCTCAGGGCACAATCGGATAAACAATCCGTACAACTAAAACCAGCCCTCGGGTTTCCCCGAGGTGGCGCTGCAAGGGGCTCTAGGTTGGACCAACACTCAGAGGAGCACTGGCCCGGGGGGGGGGTTTAAATAAGATGACCCTCGGGCTCCGGAAACCCAAGGGAAAAAGAGGCTAGGTGGAAAATGGTAAAACCAAGGTTGGGCATTGCTGGAAAAACTTTAATCAAGGCGAACTATCAAGGGGTTCCCATTATAACCCAACCGCGTAAGGAACACAAAATCCGGGAACATAACACCGATATGACGGAAACTAGGGCGGCAAGAATGGAACAAAACACTAGGCGAGAGTCCGAGCCTTCCACCCTTTACCAAGTATATAGATGCTTTAAAATAACAAGATAATATAATGATATCCCAACAAGTAAATAATGTTCCAACAAGGAACGGTCTCCAATCTTCACCTGCAACTAGCAACGCTATATGAGGGGCTGAGCAAAGCGGTAACATAGCCAATCAACGGTTTGCTAGGACTTGGTGGGTTAGAGGCTGAACATGGCAATTTGGGAGGCATGATAAGCAAGTGGTAGGCATCGTAGCATAGGCATAGCAAAAGAGCGAGCATCTAGCAAAGCAAAGATAGTAGTGATTTCGAGGGTATGATCATCTTGCCTGCAAAGTTGTCAGAGTTGACTGGATCCTCGAAAGCAAACTCAACGGGCTCCTCGTTAGCGAACTCGTCTCCCGGCTCTACCCAAATAGGACAAACAAGCAAACGGAACACAATCAACCGCGTGCAAAGCTCAAACAATATGATGCAAGGATGGTATGCTATGCGGGATGCAATGCGGGATGCATATGCAAGATTTGACAAGGGATGCATGAACCTGGCCTTAACATGGAAATCCAAGTGTGCCACTGGAAAGATGAGATGAAATCGCTTGAAAACGATATAAAGAACGCCGGAATCGGAGTTACGGTTTGGAAATGGCAAGCAATTCAAATATGACCACGTTCTGCGATTTACAGCAAGTGGCCATCTAAATGCAACAAGATGAACATGTTACAGCACCCAAACATGGCATCAAAATACATGGCAGGAAACCATTCATGATGCTTAACAAAAGTCTAGAATTGAGCTACGGCCAATTCATCCATTAACAGGTTCAAACAAGCATGGCAAAAATGCATTTGGCAAACAGATCTCAGACTTAGTGAAATTAACACTTGTCTGGAATTTCAGATCAGATAGTACTCTTCGGAGCAACAAAACTGTATGCTACAGGACCTGAACATGGCAAAGTAAAGCATGGCATGGAGCTACTCAAAGAGCTTAACAAAAGTCCCTTAGTGACCTTGAGCCAAAAGGGATCAGAAAATACAATTGCAAGCATGTGAACATGGCAAAAACATAATCAGATCACAGACTTAGTGAAAACTGGAGCATGCTGAAAACAGATATCAAGTAGGCATGTTTACGAGCTCGATGCACTCACTACAGAGCAAGTCATGACAAGCTAAGCATACACCCATCAATAATACACCAAATGCAAGCTAGACATGGCAAGAACAATAACATAGCATGCACGGATCAACTACAACATCCTCAGCAAAATTTCTAACAAGTAGACAATCTGCCCAGATTCACGAAATAGCAAAAGTAGAGCTCGATTGACTCAAGCTAGGGTGCTCCATCATTGCAAACAAAGACATGGATGGATAGATCACTACAGGATTAACAAAACGTCCTTACTGATCATCCTCAAAAGAGGCACGAATCAGTAGGAAACAACATGAACATATGGCCATATGAGATAAACAACTCAAGGACTTAGTGGAAATGCTAAGTCCCTGAAATCAGCATTACCAAGTGCCTCAGTTTGCAAGCTTGTGCTAGTCACCACACACATCACAAAAATACATGGGTTGCACCTCTGAAAAGATGGCAAAACCCTTAACAAAACATATGTAGAGCTCATGGGCATATCATGCACACAATAATCATGACAAAAATAACAAATATCTAAATGGAGCAGCAGATCTGACAATTATCTCAAGTTGCACTCTTCTAACAGCATTTCGGGCATCAAGATGAACTCAAATGAAAATGATGCAATGGAATGAAATGATGTACTCTCTGAGACGAACATTTTGATATGCTATATGCCCAAAACGGAGTTACGGATGCGGAGTTATAGCACGATGAAAAATGCATAAAAATACTAGGGTTAGGGCAAAAGTCAACCCTCGAGATTTTTGGATCCAGATCTGCACAGACTTCGAGGCGCTTGCCGGAATCACTATTCACCGAAGTTGCGCCGGGGACTTGCCGAGGGGAGGAGGAGGCGACCGGATCAAGCGGGGTCGGCCGGAGCTTGGGCCAGGGAGGTACGGGACGGCGGAGGACGACGAGGGACGGCGCGCGGCGGCCGGCCGGACTTGCGGTTGTCGCCGGACGACGGTGGCCGGCGATGGCGGCGAAGGGCAGCGTCGGGCGGAGTGCGGGCGGCGCGGCAAGGGAGGTAGGTGGCGGCGGGGCGCGGCCCGGTTGGCGGCGCGGGAGGGCCGGCGGCGGGCTCCGCGGGCCGGCGGCGGAGGAGATGCGGCCGGGCCAATGGGGAGGTGACACATGGCGGCGGCGGGGCAAGTCGGACGCGTCCGTCGGTGGGATGAATTTGTCCGGCGGCGGAGAAGGAAAATGGTTAGGGTTTCGCCCGTGAATTGGAATGGGGGGGTTCTTTATATAGGCATAGAGGGAGCTAGGAGAGTCCAAATGAGGTGCGGTTTTCGGCCACGCGATCGTGATCAAACGCTCTAGATGATGGAGAGGGTTTTGGTGGGTTTTGGGCCAACTTGGAGGGGTGTTGGGCTGCAACACACACGAGGCCTTTTCGGTCCCTTGGTTAACCGTTGGAGCATCAAACGAGGTCCAAATGGTACGAAACTTGACAGGAGGTCTACCGGTAGTAACCCAAGGCCGCTTGGCAAGTCACGGTCCAATCCGGAAATGTTTAATCCCCACACATGAAAGAAATGTAGAAATGACCACCGGAGGAGAACGAAGCGCCGGAATGCAAAACGGACAACGGGAAAAATGCTCGGATGCATGAGACGAACACGTATGCAAATGCAATGCACATGATGACATGATATGAGATGCATGACAACGGCAACAACACACGGAGACAAAAATCCGAACCCGAGAAAATAAAATAACTTAAGGTCGGAAACGGCAAGAGTTGAATTACATATTGGGTAAATCACATCCGCGGTGTTACATGAACCTTCTTAGTAGTTCTTCCTCCGCAGCCTCTCTTGATCCAAAGAGGAGATATAACTCGCGCGGTAGTTGTTTTGCATCCATTTTTGATAGCAGTAGATCCCTTTTTCCTGTATAGATGCTTCGTTATAGCTGATGAACCCATCTGTACTAGATTTTTAGGTCTAGAATATTTTTCTTTTCAGAACGGCCACTTGATCCAAAATAATGATGACAACTTGGTAAAACTTATTTATGCCAACACTTAGCTGAATCTGCTTTCTGAAAAAATTTGTAGTCATGGCGGCTTACCGCTCCGGCTTTCTTTTCCTTATATGTCATTAGCTCTTAGTTAAGCCTCCATTACTTGTTTTACATCTTCGGCCTTTAACTGTTATCCTGACCGTAAACTGAACCGGCATGTTGTTATTTCTTTTTCAGTTCCTTGCACATCATGCCGTCAAAGACACCCACCATCTGTAATTGGGTCCCCTCAACCATAACTGAGGATCGTTTAAAAGAGTTCTTCCTCATTGGGTTTCTGCCCTCAAAAAGCATCATGTCTTATCGTGCTCCTGACCCGAAAGAAGAACGAGCCAATCCGAAAGACGGCGAAGTGGTCGTCTTTACTGACCACATGAACCGTGGCTTCTCACCGCCCGGTTCAAAGTTTTTCAGAGAAGTTCTTCACTTTTTCAAACTCCATCCTCAGGATATTCGGCCCAATTCCATATCCAATATTTGTAACTTCCAAGTGCTTTGTGAGGTATATCTTCAGCAAGAGCCGACTATGGAGCTATTTAGAGAATACTTCTATCTAAACCGGCAGAACGAGTGCACCAACGGCCTTAGCTTAGAGCTTGGAGGCATCTCAATTCAGCGCCGGCAGGGTGCTGTCTTCCCTCTCATAGTTTTACCAAGTCACCCAAAGGACTGGAACCAAACTTCATTTTAATGTCAGGACATCTCACCCGCCAACGAGAAGCCACTGCCGGTTACCACCCCGATCGTCTTGACTCCAAGTTCGCACTGCCAGATAAACTTACCGTTGCTGAACGCAAGAAGCTGCTTCCATCTATCAGAAGAATCAACGGTTTGTTGGGGAACGGTTTAACCGGAGTCGATCTAACCCGCTGCTGGATCTCATGGCGGATTATTCCATTAAGCCGTCATTCAAAATTGATGTATGAATATGGTGGAGACCCGGACGACTCTCTCCATCATACCCCGGTTCAACTAACCGAAGAGGACATTGTCTCAATGTCAAACCTTCTGGTTAATGCGAAGTATGAAGATTGTAGTGTTGTTGGGTTAAATCCCTTCTGTAAACTTAACCCGGTACTAGAAGTAAGGATATTCTGATCTTTTTTCCTCTGTATTTTGTCCAGCCGTATTGTTTATCACTGATCCTTCCTCTTGTCTTTGTAGGCCAACTCTGACTTTTGGAAAGTGAAATATGATCACGAAGCTGCCAAGAAGGCGAAACTCGCCGCCATGAACGCGAAGAAGTTGACCCGGAGATCGAAGAAGAAAAAGAAGACCACTGCTGAAGATTTAATGAAACTTGATGACACGTCTGACTCGGAGATTGCCCTTGATTCCCTTGGCCAATTTTTTAACAATCTTATTGACACTGATCCTTACCAGGATGACACTGGGGCTAGTCAGGCCGGGGAAGCAGAGGTAACTATCATTTCCTCCGAGTCAGAGCCCTTACCAAGACACATAGTTCGACGAGTGATCCGTAAAGTAAGGTTTTCTAACCCCTTAGCTCACTTGGATCCCAACTTTCATTTGAAAAAGCAGCAACATGAAAGCCGCCGTGAAGTTGGGATTGAAGATGAACCGGCTGTCGTCCTTCAACAGACCCCTCAGAAATGCCCGAATGAGGTTTACTTATTACTGTTTTTAACTCGTTTTAATGAATCCTGCTCCTTGTATTTCTTTTAACTATTTTCTTTTATCCTTTCAGGAGGTGTCTCGTTCTTCAGGCGACTCATCACAAACACAATTTCTGGCTTTCAAGACTGCTCCTGGGTAATCAGAAATCCTCCTTTCTTCCGGGTTGCTCAATTGTATCTTTATGCTGACAATCATGCAATATTTTTCCTTAGTGGTCAGGCTAAATCCAAGAAGACGAAGGCGGCTAAACCGGCGGAAGACCCGCCAGTTCTAGCATCTGAACCGGCTAGGCCGCCTTCTCCATTGGCTAACGCTCCAGAACACCCGCCTATTGACAATGAGGCAAACCCTCCTGAGCCAACTTTTGACGAAGCCATTATGAATCCTTCTACAGCTGGACCGTCAAGCTCAACCAACCCGCCGTCTCCACCTGCTCAAGATGTTCAAATTACTGGGAGCCGCTTTGTTGAGCCGAGGAATCCAACGGTGCTGGCTCGGTGCACAGCAAAGCAAGAAGCATTGGAGAGGCAGAAGGTTTGCTTTGATGTTGCCAACTATGACCGTCTCAATGCTAGTGATATCTTATCCGGCTATCTCAGTCATGTACACTCCAGTCGTGAGTCTGAGATCGAGATGGTCAAGCAGCTTCAGTTGAAGTATGAGGTACGTTGTTTCTGGTTTACTAATATTCCTTCAGCCCCCAAGTCTTCAGATTATAAGAGAAACGGAATAACCTGTAGACTTAAAATATAGGCCGAGACTTTTACCTCTGAATCTTTGCCTGATATTGATAGAACAAAACTTCACCTATAGTCCCCAAGGACCGGTTTATTTTGATCATTAATGAATCGGTACTTTAGAATTTAAAACCATCTTCAAAGTACTTAACACTCTGGTTTAACCTTGATAAACTTGCTAAATTGCGTACATTAGCCCCCAAGTGCCAAGTGCTGTTACTTTGTAAGGGACTTGGGACTTTAAATATGTTTGTAGAGTCGTAAAAATTTGATTTGGCATACATTATCCCCCAAGTGTCAAGTGGTTTATTCGTAAAGTACTTGAAACTTGAATCTTGAATTTGGATATTTGAATTTGAAACCAAGTCTTGACTTATCTGAACGTTTCACAGAATGCCTTGTCTGAATTGAACTCTCAATTGACTGACGCAAAGACCCAGCTAGCGAGTCACGAGTCAGAAATCAAATCTTCCACCTCCAAACTGCAAATAAGCCTTTCTGCAACGAAAAATTTGAAGACCAGCTTTGCTGCCAAGGAGAAGACTTGGGAAAATGATAAAACACTTCTGACCCGACGAGCTGAGACAGCCGAAACAGCTCTGAAAGAAATTTCAACAGAGCTGAACGGTTTAAAGGGCCGGTGTTTCAGATGGTCGCTGCTATCTTTGGTAAGCGCCTGATTTGACCTTTCGTATTTTTTTTGCCAAACCGGAGTATAATCCGCCAACTGACTCTGTTAAAAATATATGCAGGTCCGCGAAGTAAGAATCTAAGCCAAGACCCGTTGATTAAGCTGAAGGCAGTATACACTTTAGTTGAACAATTGTATATCGGCGCACAACGGGCTCTGGCTGCCATCTCTCCTGCTAATCAAGGACCTAACCGGCTCAGTGACGTCTTGAAGAAGCTGTCCATCCTTCCTGCCAAGTTCCAAGAAGTAAAACGCTCCTGCGCGCGAGCTGGAGCTTTGACTGCCCAAAGCCGCTCCAAGGCTTGGGTGCCAGACCTAGACCCGGCGGACGTGGCAAGGGGCTATCCTACCGTGAAGGAGGACGAGTCTCCTTTTGATCAGGATGACTTCATAGCCTGCGTCCGCGAAGTTCGGCCTCAGGCGACTAGTCTTGGAGATGACACCAATGTGGACAAGTACCAGCTGGGTTTTGATAGTGAGAATAAGAAGATGGCCCCTCCCTCATATAAAGTAATAGACTTGATCCCACCAGTGAGAGAAGATACATTTGCCCCGGAGGTTGACCCGGTCGGCCTGATTGACGACGAAGCCGAATTTGTCGCCATGAATGGCTTTGATTGGTCAAAACCCAACTTCCAGTAGACTCAAGATGGTGAACCGGCGAGGGAGGGACAATGATCATCTTCATGGGCTTATAAAGCCTTGTAATAGCTTAGCTGTTAAAACACCGCATGTTTGCTTGTGCCATCGCGCATAAAATACTTATATGTGAATCTATGTTTCAGATGCCAATGTTTAATGCTTGCTTATGCATCGCTTAATGCTTATCTGTGCAATGTTTGAACTCTGTTCCTGTAAATACAAAGAAAAGACTGGCATGGTGGTTTAGAACCAAACGGGTTTAAACACCTAATGTAGAGCCAATATATTTACCTCGATAGAAACAGAGACAAATATAAATTCGAACTTTTTTAGTTACCGCAGCAGGTAAGCGTGTATAAGTAATGACCATACCTGATCCCTTTTGATCCTTAGATCGCCGGTTTAAATAAGCCGGATGATTGAAGTTGATAACTCAATATTTATGAAAAGCTAATGCTTCTTTAATACTTAATAATCATTATACCTTAGTAGTTCATACCTTTTGATCCTTGAACCGCTGGATTGAATGACCCGGGCAGCTGTGTTCTCCAATAATTGAGCCGGTGAAGAAGACCAGGCTAATTTATTAGTAATATTGAAACAACAACAAACTAAAAGGCAAGCAATAAATAACAAGCATAATTTTAATCTTGTATTCAAAAGGTTGGGGGTTTCTGATTCGAATACGACCAGTAAACCGGACCAAAGGGGTTAAGCTAAGGTTTGAATACGACCATATAGCCCCCAGTGGCTTTGGCGTTGCGCCGATCAAGAGGGTACCGACATCTATGTTCTCTTTGGTTTGAATACGACCTATGTTTGAACAGGAAGCCCCCAAATGACCTTGAGAGGTTTTTAACGACCCTGATTCGAATACGATCCAAGTCGGACCCAAAGGGGTTAAGCTATGATTCGGATATGATCAAGAAGCCCCAGTGAGTTTTGGCCTTGAGCCGATCAAGAGGGTTACGACAGCTATGTTCTCTTTGGTTCGAATACGACCTATGTTTGAACAGGACGCCCCCAAGTGACCATGAGATTTGCAGCTAGATTCGGATACGATCATAAGTTGGACCAAAAAGGTTAAACTTGATTCAAATATGATCAGCTCCTTAATAGTCATTTGTAAATAAGAAATAATAAAGATGGATAGTCTGTGAAAAGAAAAGAGACCGATGGTCTTACTTTATTGCTTATCATGGTATATACAACGTGAACGTATGTACATGATGAGAGCCGGTGGCTCAGGTGTAATATGGCCGAAGTTGAGCAATGTTCCATGGCCGGCGGGTCTCCTCTTCCGACTTACGTGAGTCTGCATGCTCTCGAACGTCAATGAGGTAGTATGACCCATTGTTTAAATTTTTACTGACCACAAAGGGCCCTTCCCAAGGTGGGGATAACTTGTGTGCATCTGAAAGATCCTGGATGAGCTGGAGCACCAAGTCGCCTGCCAGAAAAGTCATGGACTTAACCCGGCGGCTGTGATAACGATGCAGGTCCTGTTGATAAATTGCTGACCGGGCCGCTGCTAAGTCTTTTTCTTCATCCAACAAGTCAAGTGCATCCTGTCTGGCTTGTTCATTATTAGCTTCAACATAAGCCGCCACACGGGGCGAGTCATGATGGATGTCACTAGGCAATACTGCTTCTGCTCCATAAACCATGAAGAAAGTGTGTAACCCGTAGACCTATTGGGCGTAGTATTGATACTCCATAATACCGAGGGTAATTCCTCTACCCAACAACCCGGCGTTCGTTGTAAAGGAACCATAAGCCGGGGTTTGAGCCCTTTCAAAATTTCCTGATTGGCTCTCTCAGCTTGACCATTGGATTGAGGGTGAGCTACAGAAGAAACATCAAGCCGGATGTGTTCTCGTTGACAAAATTCCTCCATAGCTCCTTGGGACAGATTAGTGCCATTGTCAGTGATAATACTGTGTGGAAACCCGAAACAGAAAATCATTTTTTTCATGAACTGAACCGCCATGGCTGCGTCACATTTACTCACAGGCTCCGCCTCAACCCACTTGGTGAATTTATCAACTGCCACCAGGAGATGTGTCTTTTTATCCTTATACCTTTTGAAAGGTCCCACCATGTCAAGCCCCCAGACTGCAAACGGCCAAGTGATTGGAATCATCCGGAGCTCTTGATCTGGCACATGCGCTCGTCGTGCAAATTTTTGACATCCATCACATCTACTCACCAGATCATCTGCATCAGCGTGAGCCGTCAACCAGTAAGAACCGTGATGAAACGCCTTGGCCAGTAAAGATTTTGACCCGGCGTGATGACCACAATCGCCTTCATGGATCTCACAAAGGATTTCTTGACCTTCTTCGGGGGAAAACACCGCTGAAATGCTCCGAAAACACTGCGATGGTATAACTCTCCATCCGAAATCGTCATGGACTTAGATCGCCGGGTTATCTGTCGAGCCAGGGTCTCATCCGCTGCAACTCTCCCCGGGTCATGT
This sequence comes from Triticum urartu, assembly GCF_003073215.2. Taxonomy (NCBI): domain Eukaryota; kingdom Viridiplantae; phylum Streptophyta; class Magnoliopsida; order Poales; family Poaceae; genus Triticum; species Triticum urartu. Next base: position 664,983,291 of record NC_053028.1, on the reverse strand, counting down.
AAGCCAAGAACGGCACCGTCCAATCTGGGATGACATGAAGAGCCGCTACCAACTGCGCCTCCGGGTCAGGAACAACTAAATCTTCTTCTGTGGGCAACTTGACAGAGGGGTTATGCAAAACATCCAAAAAGGTGTTAGGTGGCACTAGCTTATGCTGAGGCCCCAGCCGGCTTAAAGCATCAGCTGCTTCGTTCTTTCGACGGTCAATGTGTTCCACCTGATAACCTTTAAATTATCCTGCAACGGCATCAACCTCTCGGCGATAAGCCGCCATGAGAGGGTCCTTGGAATCCCACTTGCCAGACACCTGTTGAGCCACTAGACCCGAGTCACCAAGACATCTGACCCGGCTCAAGCTCATCTCTTTTGCCACTCGAAGTCCATGGAGCAAGGCTTCATACTCCGCTGCGTTGTTAGTGCAAGGAAACATCAACCGCAACACATAACAAAATTTGTCACCTCGTGGGGAAGTTAGCACGACTCTAGCCCCCGAGCCTTCCAATTGCCTGGATGCATCAAAATGAATAGTCCAATACGTGTTGTCTGGCTTCTCTTCTGGTATCTGCATCTCTGTCCAGTCATTGATGAAGTCGACCAGGGCTTGAGACTTAATTGCAGTATGTGGAACATACTTCAACCCATGAGACCCAAGCTCAATTTCCCACTTGGCGACTCGCCCCGTGGCTTCTCTGTTTTGAATAATATCTCCTAAAGGAGCAGAGCTAATCACAGTGATTGGATGTCCCTGAAAGTAATGCTTAAGCTTCCGGCTCGCCATGAACACCCCGTAAACAAGCTTCTGCCAATGTGGATATCGTTGCTTAGACTCAATTAGCACTTCACTGACATAATAAACCGGCCACTGAACCGGATGCTCTTTGCCAGCCTCCTTGCCCTCTACCACAATAGCCACATTAACAGCCCGTGAGTTAGCAGCCACGTATAACAATAGCGGCTCTTTCTCAATTGGAGCAGCCAGGACTGGTGGCTCAGCCAGCTGTGCCTTCAGATCCTCAAAAGCAGCGTTCGCAGCATCTCTCCAAACAAAAACATTCGTTTTCTTCATCAACTGATACAGAGGCATAGCCTTTTCCCCTAACCGGCTTATGAACCGGCTCAAAGCAGCCACACGACCCACCAGCCGCTGAACATCATTGACGCAGGTTGATTTGGCTAGGGATGTAATTGCCTTGATTTTCTCTGGGTTAGCTTCAATACCTCGGTTAGACACCAAAAATCCCAAGAGCTTGCCGGCTGGCACTCCAAAACACACTTGGCCGGGTTAAGCATCATTTTGTAAACCCAGAGATTATCAAAAGTCTCTTTCAGGTCCGTGACCAAGGTTTCCTCTTCCCTGGATTTCACCACTATATCATCCACATAAGCATGAACATTGCGCCCAATTTGATTGTGAAGACAATTCTGCACACACCGCTGGTAAGTCGCCTGGGCACTCTTAAGCCCAAAAGGCATAGACACATAGCAGAAAGCTCCAAAAGGAGTTATAAAAGATGTCTTCTCTTGATCCTTGACTGCCATCTTAATCTGATGATAACCGGAATAAGCATCTAAGAAACTCAACCGTGCGCAACCCGTCGTAGCATCAATGATCTGATCAACAGGGGGGAGAGCAAAAGGATTAGCCGGACAAGCCTTGTTCAGATCTATGTAATCCACACACAGACGCCAGGTGCCATTCTTTTTTAGTACAAGCACCAGGTTATCTAACCATTCGGGGTGAAAGACCTGCACAATGAACTCGGCTGCCAAGAGCCGGGCAACCTCTTCCCCAATGGCCTTGCGCCTTTCTTCATTAAACCGTCGGAGAAACTGTCTGACAGGTTTGAACTTTGGATCGATATTAAGAGTGTGCTCAGCGAGTTCCCTCGGGACACCCGGCCTGTCTGAAGGTTTCCATGCAAAGATGTCCCGGTTCTCACGGATGAACTCGATGAGCGCGCTTTCCTATTTTGGATCTAAGTTTGCGCTGATGATGAACTGTTTGGATGAGTCGCCAGGTACAAAGTCAACCATCTAAGTGTCATCAGCTGATTTGAATTTCAACTCCGGCTCTTGCTCTGTCGTTGGTTTCTTTAATGACGTCATGTCTGTCGGGTCAACATGATCTTTGTAAAAATTTAACTCCTCAATTGCGCAAACAGATTCAACATAGGCATCATCACCTTCTTCACATTCCAAGCCTATCTTTCGGCTCCCATGTACTGTAATGGTGCCTTTATGACCCAGCATCTTGAGCTGCAAATATACGTAACACGGCTGAGCCATGAACTTGGCATAAGCCGGCTGCCCAAACAGAGCATGATATGGGCTTTTGATCTTAACCACCTCAAAGGTTAATTTTTCCGCTCTGGAGTCATACTCATCCCCAAAGGCTACTTCCAGCTCAATCTTACCAACTGGGTATGCCGATTTACCAGGTACCACACCGTGGAAAACAATGTTGGATTGTTTAAGATTTTTATCCGTCAATCTCATCCGGCGGAACGTCTCATAGTAGAGGATGTTGATGCTGCTGCCTCCATCCATGAGCACCTTAGTAAACTTGTACCCACCAACTTGAGGTGCCACTACCAAAGCCAAGTGACACGGATTATCAACCCGGGGCGGGTGATCCTCTCTGCTCCACTCAATAGGCTGCTCCGACCAACATAGATACCGTGGAATTGCCGGCTCAACGACATTGACGGCCCTCTTGTGAAGTTTCTGGTCCCTCTTACATAAACTGGTAGTAAAGACATGATACTGTCTGCTACTCAATTGCTTCGGGTTGCTCTAATAACCGGATTGCTTCTGCTGATTCCCTTGGCCGTGTTGCTGATTATATCCTCCTTGGTGACCAGGCTAACCTTGACCTTGAAAACCTCCTCCGCCTGAACCGGCGCCCGGGCCCTGAAAGCCGCCTCCACCTGAACCGCCACGTGGGCCGTGACCCCCATCAAATGCATTTGAATTTTTAAATGCCTTCATGATCGTGCAATCTTTCCACAGGTGGGTGGCTGGCTTCTCCCGGGTGTCGTGCTTTGGACAAGGTTCATTCAACAATTGCTCAAGAGTGGGACCTGACCCGCCTGACCGAGGGGGCTGTCTGCCCTTGCGCCGCTGATTACCACCCTGTGCATAATTATTAGCAACAAACTCATCAGCCTTATGTTTATTACCTCCCTGATTCGCCGGGTTATGCTGGTGACCCTTGCCGTTGCCGTTCTTCTTTCCCTTCGTTGCCTTTTCTTTGTCAGACACCGGGTCCTTGGTGGTATCAGAATCAGCATACTTGACAAGAGCCGCCATGAACGTTCCCATGTCATTAGAGTCACGTTTAAGCCGTCCCAGCTTCTACTTCAGAGGTTCAAAACGGCAATTTTTCTCCAACATCAAAACTGCTGAGCCGGCATCCATCTTATCAGAGGAATGTATTATCTCCTTGACCCGGCGCACCCAATGGGTTGTATATTCACCATCCTCTTGCTTGGAATTGGTCAGGTCCACAATCGACATTGGCTGCTTACACGTGTCCTTAAAGTTCTGGATGAACCGCGCTTTCAACTCTGCCCATGAGCCGATAGAATTGGGTGGCAATCCCTTCAACCAGGTCCGAGCTATTCCATCCAACATCATGGTAAAATACTTGGCCATTGCAGCGTCGCTAACCTCCAACAGATCCATAGCCATCTCATAACTCTCAATCCAAGCCCCCAGCTGTAGGTCAGCCGTGTAATTAGGCACCTTACGAGGCCCCTTGAAATCTTTTGGCAACCGCTCATTGCATATGGCCGGTACCAAGAAAGGTACGCCTCCGGTTCTTGTGGCCACTCCTGCCTCAACCGAGGTTGCTGGATAAGCCGGAAAGGTTTGATGAGGTGCCTTCTCTGCTGCTATTTGAGCCGCTCGTTCCGCCTCTTGACGAATCCTCTCTTGATCCGCCAAGTTAAGGGCTCCAGCCCGCACCGGCTCCTGCCTATATGGCCGGTTGTGGCGTTGAGCATTACTTGACATCTCTGCAGACTCCATGTGCCTACTATAACTTGGGCTCCGACTTGGGCGAGGAGTTGAATGAATCCTGTCTCGACTGTAGGAGTATGCATCTTGCTGGGCCAGAGCTGTCTGAAGTAGTTCTCTCACCCTCCGGGTTTCAATTGCTGCTGGCGAGTCGCCTTCCATTGGGAGAGCCGCCAAACGAGCCGATGTTGCGATGAGGTTTTCCAGGGGGTTGGAGAAGTGACCCGGAGGTGTTGACACATAACGAGGAGGAGCTGTATTTACACGAGGTGGCTCCATGGCGCGTGGCTGAACTGGTGCACCAGGTGTCGTGACCCGGTTTGCCTCCGGCAGGTGGCTCCCGCAGCCCCGGGTGTATGGAACAGGTTCCTCGGATCCAGCGTTAGAGGCAGACGCGACTGAGTTTTTTGATGCCTCCCCCTCATGACCTCGTTTGATGCGTTAAGATCCACCGAGAGCCGGAAAGTTTCTGCTTGAAGTTGCTGAGCACGAGCGTCCAGAGCTGCTCGTTCTGCTACCATCCGGGTTTCCTCTGCGGCTAGATTTTCTTTAGCTTGCACCATCTCCTCCCGCACGCGTGCTACTTCTGCGTCATGCTGGGCTTTATCCGCCGGCTCTACCGCAGCGGTTAACAGTCATCAGCCGATCCATGAGGTCCATTAGAAAGTAAGCCGGGGGCGCGCAGGGTCTCCTGACCCGGCTGCTGCCGACCCGGTAGCTGCTGCTGCCGATGCGGTAGAATTCTGCCCGAGCTGCGTCCCCGCCATTATGACTCCGGCCCAATTCGGCGGCTCAAGAGGGTCCGGAATACTGCTGCCATCGGAACAGCCCCCGAGCATGCCGTCTTGCAGCTGGGACAACGAGTCCGTCTCACCTGTCGATGATGTAGTATCAGAGCAGATGACCGTCTCCCCGCCTTCCATCGATCCTTCGGAGTATTCACCGCCATGGATGCAACCTACGAAGGCATGTTTCACGACAGATTGAACACGGGCGGTCCTGGCGCGCTGAGCCATTTCGATGAGGTTGGTGTGGACGTCCGGCTCAAGGCCTGACTCACCGATCCGGCCGATGAAGACGTGAATTCCGCCGAAGGGGACCCGGTACCCGTACTCGATTGAGCCGGCCTCGGGGCCCCAGCCTTCGTCGTCGATGTAGAGCTTGCCGTGACGACTCTTGGTCATCCGGCCCATAGCGTATCCCTTGAGCCCTTCGAAGTTGC